>NC_056725.1:1114920866-1115090866 GCF_019279795.1 Protopterus annectens
CCTGTGCGATGACCTTTCAAGGGGGGGGTGTGTACATACCCAGACTAAATGGGTGGGAAAGCCTAATGACCCATGGGTCAAGACAACATACAAGATAGTCCCGTGAAGTGGAAAGTGGGCAGTGTGTAATGGTGTGTTTAGACCCGACCTGCACTCAGAGTAAGGATGAGTGCTGTAGAGAAGGTGCGGGTGGGGGAACGATGGGTATGTAATTATGGATCTAGGCATGCAGGTGTTTGCTGGAGTGATTCTATTCGGACCTGCCCAGGGATGTAAGCAATAGTGTTCATTTGGCAGAGCCGCCGCCCAACGAGCAGCCACTCCCGCTACAACTCCCACTGCAGTACAGTCTATTTTACAGGGCAAAGTACAGTATAACCAGATGTATTGTTGCAAATCCTACTAAATAACACCAAAGAACACATGGTCGTAACAACCCACTGTAGGCATGTAAGCCAAACTACTTGGCATCACAAGGTATTATTGTTGTCCCCACCCCACCCAAGGGTGTCAGTGTCCAATCCTACCTCCAAATGCAGTGTATATACAAAGCTGTTGGTGCCGAAGAAATGGCCACCTGTGGACCTTCCCGTCAGCCTACCTGCACATCCCTGGAATTTCCCCTACTATCTGCCCTTCTGTGTGCCCCATTAACACCACTTACCTATCGACCCCTGTTTCATTACTACTACTGTTCACAGTCACAGGTAGGTATCACCCTCTTCCCCAACTATATTGGCAGAATCTTGAACCCCCTACCCATGTGTATTACCTCAGCTGTCCCACATGACACATGTAAATAACACATGAAGGAACACCTCAAGCACACTTGGAGCAGCACATGCTCACCACCTGGCAAATCCCCCCAACTACCACTCCATATCCCTACTGTTCGCATACAAATCCCAACATCCTGCATACCTTCCCTATTGCTCCACCACCAATCATACCAATAGCCTACTATACAGTTACAATGTCCCCCCACCTACCAACCTACCTACTCCTTCACTATTCACTTCTACTCTAACACACAGGTATGGCATAACTAAACCTAACCTGAATACCTGAGTGTAACCTATCCAGAACTGTTAAACTGGAATCACAGTTCACCTTAAACTGACCTATGTCAACAGTTATACCTGACATGTGAACCTGACCTTTGCATGTATAATGCCGAAATGTTAATGTGAGCTAAGCATGAAGAATGTGGTACATAGATATGTTATGTCTGTTACCCTTTCTGAAGGTGTACACCTCAGTACTATGTGTAATGTGTAGCTGGGGATTACTGTAGAGCTTCACTCTGTAGGCCACCACTGACAATGGAGAAGCATCCAGTTGGATTGTCCCAGACAGCAAATGTGAACTAAATACATGAAGGAGAGTGGGGGTATGCTGCAGCAATTGGGATTACGCTTGTTTGGGTGGCAGTAAGCAATGCCCACACTGGTTAAGCAATGTGGAGGCCAACCCAGTGTAAGACACTGTAACCAGAGGTCAGCAGATCTGACCCTCGTGCACACCAGTGCATACCCACCTACACTTCCTCTACAGTACCTTAGGCCCTCTATAGCCAACAGCTCTCATCGTGCCCATTAACAAAGTAATCTGCACTCTCGGGTTCCAACCCCCAACCCATCCTGCAAATTATAGTCTAAGTGAGTTACCACTAAGGCATGGCAGATACACATTCAGCTGCTGTTATCACAAACATATCAGCCAGCACAGTTATTCAACAGTATAGGAAATGTATGTAGGTATGTAGATTAATACCAGAAAACATGTGCACATCACTCAATCACAGTATTCTGAGCAGTCTATTTGTATTAATGAACTGTGCATGTCCAAACATACTGGGATAACAGTAGTCTAGCACAATATTGAAGAGAAGAATGAATAACGATGCATGCCGTGGGGGCATTTGGGCATGCCTCATGCACAGAATGTCACACCTCGGGCGTTGGTTCAGCAGAACCAGGAGATGAGGCTGGCCCTGTGTGTGAGCAAACCACTGCTTCCCGAACCCCTGGCAGGATGCTACCAGTGGGAGAAACCAGTGTAGACCAGCAAAGTCTACTCATGACACAGCAACAGGTCCGTCCCTGGCAGGACGCACCAGACTTTGTGGGTCACAGTGATGTTTCCACCAGTATCGAAGGAGGTTCAAGGGAAGGCTCGAATGTACATGGACTAAATGGATGAAGAGCCTGCAGAAGGTTGCCTCGAGAGAGTAAAATGGAGGAGTACCGAGACAAGCAGAGAGGGAAATGTGTGGAGGTGTGGTATGGCAGGGCTAGTTACTGGAGAATGGATGGATGCTGTGTACGTGGAGCTCGAGGGCCAAGGAAAGGGAGCAAGGATATGACATTATGGTAGAAATATGCAAATTAAGCAGAACTGCAATAGTGTAGTGGGCAAAGCATCTGCCTAACGCGCACGCATTCCCGGTTCGGGTCCCACTGTAGCACATTCTATTTTCCATGTGAAATCGGTATATCAACATCGTTTTGCTGTATAACCTACCAAATGACATTTACACTTGAACAGGAGTACTGCATTACACATAGACCCACTCACTATTCAAAGGACATGAGAAGACACACAGGTATGTATACAAAGACAACCTCTAATGGTGTATTTTACAATAATGTATGCCATTACCTACAGCACATAGATCTGGACTTATTTAATCAGTGAGGAATGCAAGGCCCTCACAGAAAAGTAGATGCAGACAGTGCGAATATATAACATACTATGCTGTCCAGGCCAAGCCCACCAATTCATACAACTGTAGACAAAGGATTTGCCGTCAAGATAGGTAACAATAAACAATAACAGATGTAGGTTGGCAGCTGCCAGTTACACCCTGTAGTCAAGACCTAGAGGGGCATTTATTACCTGTGATAATGTCTATGTATCTGTCACATGTATGAACCCTGACCAACAAATGTTGTGGGAGTCCACGATATGACTAGGATGATAGCAGGAATGCTAGCAGTAAATAATGATAGACCAATACTGAACAACTCCTAAAAGTATCCCATCAGGACAAAGCCAGCCATATATGTGGAGGACAGAGGCAGGAACAGCCATACTCATGATATTGCTGTTACACACCCTGCGAATTGCTGGTGTTACAGGATTCATTGCAACATACCCTTATGCAGGAATAACACATCAGGAACACAACTGGAAGTAGCCATGTACTGATAGCACTCAACAGACAGATTGCTGGGGATATATCTAGGACAAGGAATGTGTGGTGCACAGGAAAAAGCAAACAGACAATCTACTGGCCATCATGTGGATAGGCCCACAGCTGATAGCTATGCAGACACACTGCATTCCATCCTAAACTACTATGTACACACAAACACTGCAAGACCAGCAATATACAATGCACATAACAACACTACTCACTCTGTCTGCAGGTCTGGAACTTCATAAGATTGTGTAGTTGTCCTATGCCTGCAAGCCCCACCGTAATATGTACTGCAACCTGCCATCTGTAACACTGCTGCCCACATACAGGAAGGATGTCCTCCTACTGGAATAGTGAAGGGTCAACGCCCACATGAATAAGCAATTTATAGTACTTGGTTGCCATGACAATGGTTAACTGAATCACTACACAGCAGGCTGCACACTGATTGGTGCAGAGCCCATCACCTGATCATGTGCATCACCTACAAAAGCCATGCTTAAATCCATTCAAACCAACTCATTCGCTCAACTGGAGAGGGAAAGAGACAGAGAGAGAGCGAGAGAGACAGAAATAAAAAAACAAGATTTATAAAACAAAACACAATCAGGAAGGCATCGCACCCCTCCAAAGAATAAAAGGTATGTAAAACATAACTGTATGTAATTTAATGTAGTATGTAGTATAGATTAATAGGATATATGATGTAGAATATTTAATATGTGCCATCTGTTGTTGTCCCGGTAATGATGTCCCGCTGAACAACTGCTCTGGACAATACTGTCTGTCCCTATAAGCAGTGGGACATACCCGCCAACTGTGCAGATCAACAATGAATGACGAAGATGTCAGCCATAATATCTGTGTATGTTATGTTAGTGTGGACAATAGCTGGTGGTGGATGTACTGCCATCATGATAGACACATGGGTGTCAGAGCACACCACTTGCAGGACAGTCATGTTAATGTGTAATGTAGCATGCACAAATGTCATAGGTGTGTAATAGGTGCACCAGCATTCTCACACCATATTTACCACCCTAATGTTAGTCTGTGTTCACATGTGGCACCTGTCTGTGTTGCAGCAAGGCAGAATAGTGCAGCTGTGAATGAAAGACAGTTACAGAATGCGAACCAGATGTCTGTATGCACTCCACATATCTGTGTGATACAGAATGTGACGTGTATGTGTACAGATACACAGACACTCATATAGACATAGGTATATCAACAACGTATGACATATATCTACACATATATGTACATAGATGTATATTTATACACATATATATAGTGGCACTGACAATGGTATGCAGATGAAATAGTCTGTAACAGGCCAGTAAAGATAAGTGTCCCCACAGGGAGCCTGGCTACAAACACATAGCACAAAGCATGGCACATACACATAGCACAAAGCTTGGTACAATACAACATATGTCCCAATGGTGGGTAGGCAGCTGACATAACAACTGCCGTCTGTGAACAGTTTGTTGTAGCTGATATGGTGGGGAGAGACAAAATGTGTGTATTAAGAACTATGGTAACCATGCTGCATGGGTAGTTCAGACCTCTTTCAATCCTTATGTCTTCCAGGAAACATGTTGCATAGTCGTATTCCAGCATATTAGCCATTGAAACAGCCATCATTATCGACCACCTGGTACAGCACTACATACTGCCATTTGGCCGGACAGCCCACAACCAGCAGGAGAGGACCGCCTTGTGGAATGAGCCAGTCCACAGGGTCAATGATGTCAGACTGCATAACCGCAGCTATGAGCAGTTCCTGGCATCATTGCACCAACCTGCTTTGCCATGTACGTCTGTGTGCAGCTGCCATAAGGGGGGACCACCTCGCAATGGGGGGGCAACCCGCCCATCCACCCCTCACCCATGTGGAGGAGCTTCTCAGCAGCCTTGTGGCACCTGTCCACCTGCAGCATCAACTCCTGGCAGGGCACATCTTGGAGGTGGGTGCCAATGACACACCAGCTGAGAAGCGTGCAGGTAAGGCCCCAGGGCACATTGGTACCCCACTCATGTATTCATCTGCATCTGTGCAGGTACATCATGCAAAACTGAGATGTCATACACATAGTCTGCTGCTGTGTAGTAGTAATAAACAGTTGTGTATAAGCTGTAATATTATGTAGTTCTACTGTTGATATAACATAATGCTGCACTCACCTTTTATGAATGCCACAGCTGTGGCTACTGACATCAGCTTTCTCACACTTCTATGTAGGTCCCTCCAGGATACCACCATGGCAGCAGCCAGTAGCCGGTGAGTATGGTTCATGTTCATACATGATGATAAACTGGACATGTAATAGTATGGGATATCCCATGCACACATCTAACACACCTACCCATACTGCATGCTGTACACGTTCATGTTTTGTTGCTGTGAAATGCACTGCATCACAGTAGAGACCATGCTGGGGTATGGGAAGGGTACAACAGACACATGCAAGATAACTAACACCCTGACAATGTGCAATGTGTCCACAGGGATGTGAAGTGTGCCAGGACACACGACCTACAGTAGGGACATCTGTGACTCAACACCACCATGGTTGCAGCTGCACACAATCAGATTAAGTAAACACTGCAGATATAACCCTGACTCCATTGCACTTGGGACAGCAGTGTGTGCACTCCAAGGGATGTGCACATGAGTAGACCTTGCAACCATGCAGAGGTTTGGGACATGTGTAGGGCACCCCTCACAGCCATGGTAAGGTCCACTGGTTGTCAGTGTAATAATCATGTACTAGTCATACATGTACTGCTGATGTTGTGATCTGTAATGCAGACATCAGGCATCCACAATTGATAGCTGTTCACATATCATCCTAGGTATGAGTTGCTACAACACATAGGGGCTGTGAGCAGTGGAGCTGACATAACCGACACAGTACTACAAATGCATCAATGGTTTCTACACCTGCGAGGTATGGTGCACAGTACAAGGCAGGGTGCGAAACAGGTCCACAGTAACACTTTGTACATGAGTGCAGTGTTAACACAGGAAAGGGCCATCACCTACCAACAAAGCCCATGCCTCGCACACATGTATACTGCCGCTAGTATGATATAGTTGCATTGCATGCTGTTGAGCTCCATATGTAATGCATGTTGACAGAAGGGTAATGGGAGGACTGCATGTACAAATGTTGTGCAAATTCACATGTAGGAGTGTGGGTGTGTATATGTGTGTGTGTGTGTGTGTGTGTGTGTGTGTGTGTGTCTCGGTTGTGTTTGTAAGTGCAATCTAGCGGAGTGTGGATGATGCATGTCAGATGTGTGTGTGTGTGTGTGTGTGTGTGTGTGTGTCTGTGTGCCCATGTATGCACAGGCGATTGTGGGATTGACCACATGGCAGTACTTCCCCTTGGGATTGTGCTGTACATGTAATGAGACATGGGACACCAGGACAACCTGTCAGGTATGTGAACACAGGACAGCTGATAGCATAACAAGGTCAGTAGCATGCAACATGCATTGGGAGGTGCAGTACATACCAGGTATACACATCATATGTCCATCAGCAGATAGGTAACCGACTACCCACATATGAAGCATTACAAATGCAATGGGGAATTACCACAGCACATCAGTGAGTGTAATCAGGTAGTACTGTTGTCCGCATGATGGGTCACTTTTGCAGCAGATGTGGCATGGACAAAGCAAGACTGTAGTATGAGGCTCTGGTGTGTGACATATGTAGTGAGGGTAGCAGCCCCAACCATATAGGGGCCTCATACACCATTACTGCCCATACACAGGGTAATACAGGGTGACAGCAATGAGGCCATGTACAACCTACTACACCCAAGGCAGGAAGACGATGGAGTAACAGGTCAGGTGTTGTAACCACATGTGTAGGCATGAAGAGGAATGATATGATAATGGGCTGTAGTGATGTGTGTATATTAGTAAGTGCCATGCAGGATGGGGAACATATGTACCTGACTGTGGGACTGTCTGTAAACTCAGGGAAAGTGCGATAGTAAGGTGCCTGCCAGTGTGAGTGTGTGTGAGTCTGTGTACTGTTATGCAATGCTGTACAGGTCTTAATGTGTGTATTTGTTTCCCCCACAGGTGGCAAGGTGGGTCAGGGCCCCTCCTGCATGCAAACTGAGGTAGGTGTCCCTACAGACACCGAAGATGATGAAGGTACAGGTGAGGCACAGGTGGGGTTGTCAGAGGCTGACACTGCACCAAATTATGTCACCACCCTCCTAGCCACCCGAAACCCACACACAGTTACAGTGCCCCTACAAACTTCATCACATGTGGCCATAGCAGAGGGGCAGTTGGCACTTGGTGGCAATGACCAGGAAAGTGTGGTGTCCATGCCAACTGTGTTGGGTCACAGTTGGCATAGCTGGATGTCTGGAAGGCCACAACATAGGCAGATGTACCATGGTGCTCATGGGCACAAGTCATCATGCCCCTGGCAGAGGCACCACAACTAGTACCACCAGGAGCATGTTTCAGGCCATAATGGAGGCACAGGCATGTAGGGAAATGCACACCAGACAGGTCCTGAGGCTGCAGAGGTCTGCTTTTGCAGCTGTAAGTGGTAACCTCCAAGAAATCGCTGGTGCCTTCTGTGAATGTACTGAGGTCATGGATAGATGGTGGGGTGAGATGGTTGGTCTCCTCTACCATAGTATGTCTGTGCTAGAACATGTGGTCGGAGTGTTGTGATGGCTGTGTGAACATAGGACAGAGACACCAGCAGTTGGTGGTCAGCATGGACGTGCCAGGACACACAGCTGCTCCTGTAGTGGCAGTACCAGCCCCAGCACACCACAGAGGCTGCTGTCCACACCACAGCAGGCCTCGTGCAGGTGGCCCTGGCCAGTCCCAGGTTGGACATGGTTCCAGCGGACATATGTCATCATCGGGGGAGAGTAGCACCTCAAGGTCTGTACCTGCACGTGCCCATGGAACCCCTGGCAGGCACAGTCAGCATGTCCATGGCTGGAGGCAGTGAATTGCACACCCTGACAGGTATGGTCTGCAGCTGTCCAACATCACCTGTATAGGGCAGCCACATGGCGGAAGTGTGTGCATGCATTCCCACACACTATGCAACCACACCTAGGGCGACCCCATACCAACACACACACCATCACCATGCCCCAATCACACAATCAAGGAACCACACCCATCACCCACACACATGGTGACATGTTTGGACCACCCTCGGCCTCTGGCACACCTGCAACACACCTTGTGCATATGATGATACCTGTACTACATCCCTGTCATCCATAACATCGATGTAGAGACAGGCTAACATGGTTCTGATGCACACAGTGACTGTAATGGAGTGAAGCAATGTACCGCAGTGTAGAATATAGACAGGGGTAATGTGTACTGCATACATGTCATATAGTGTAGCCATGCAGCTAAGATGACTTTCACACACCCTGTGCACATGATGATACTTGTGCTACATCCCTATCATCCATAACATCGATGCAGGAACAGGCTAACATGGTTCTGATGCACATGGGTGACAGTAATGGAGTGCCACAATGTAATGCAGTGTAGAATGTAGTCAGGGGTAATGTGTACTGCATGCATGTCCGGTAGTATAGCCATGCAGCTATGATGCATCTCAGCTGTTGTTAACACCAATTGATATCCCCATACTGTCATCCATTTGTGCTGTAGGCATATGTGTGTCAGCAGGAGGATGGTCCACAGTCATATTCCACAAGGATATGTCAGTGTGGTGACACTATAGCCATGACATATGTGGTGTACAGTTGCACACATGCCACAGGTATGTATAGCAGCTATTGGCAGTGCAAACTTGAATGGTGGCTTGCTGGTACAGGTATAATCTGCACCCTTATGTCAACCCATCCACATACGCACACATCCTTACTTGGTGACACTGTGTGTAGACCCCAACCTGGGTATGTAGTGATACTGAACTGTGTGGCTGTCATTGCACACATGACACCATCTGCATGGTGAGGTGTGTACCAGGTCACGTGCTACATGCAGACCATCCACAGACTCATACAATATGGTAATGGGGGATGTAATGTTTGTATATGGAGAATACATAGTATGTCATACCATCATATACAAATTGACTGACACATAACAGGTAAACACACATCTTAGAGACCTGTCTGTATAGTTGCTAACTAACTAGTCCATGTGTCCAATGTGTTACAGGTATGCTGCATGCAGCACATGTGTAACTGGCCTGTATCCTGTTATCTGTTACCTGTATGGGTGACGTTGACATTGGCCACCTGAGAGTGGTATGTGGGCCATATACCAGGTGTACCATGGTGTAAAGACAGTGTACACAGCACCCACATCCTCCACTGGATAGTGTACTCACTAGAACCCATCTTGATACTCTGACATACCCACTATCACACATTGGCCACGACGCAAAAACAACACATTGCATATCACAGCAGTGGTACCACAGGGATATGCATGTGATGCACACACCACAGGCATAGTAGGGTGTTGCATTGCATTGCCACACCTATGGGCAACAACAACAATATCTGTACTTCTGTGTGGCAATGTGTATCGTAATAGAAGTATGTGGACTCAGAATGGTGTACCCTAAAGATAGGCACACATACACACACGTGGCAGACCTCAGTGGGATTCCCTTGCCTACTGACCCATTGGTACAACACTGTTATGCTGGTACTACAAGGCACATGTAGCTGTTAGGGAGTGGAGTGTAACAGGCTACATGTTATGTTACTGGGGTTGAGAGGCACCACACACTATATGAGCTGTACAAATAGGCATCCCCCCAGCCAAACACATCCACCCTGCAATACACTACCAAGTGTTGGAGATCCCATAACCAGGGCCAGTGACAACATGGGCATACAATGTTACCTGTATGCACTGCTTGATGTAAGGCTGGTATTGGTATCATATCATGCAGTACAGTCTGGCTCCCATGGGTAATGTATTATGTGGAAGCTATCAACATTACCAGGCTTCAGATACACAGATATGCAGATACAGGTATACATATTTATAAATATATATATATATATATAAATATATATATATATATATATATATATATATATATATATATATATATATTTATATGTGTGTGTGTGTGGGTGTGTGTGTATACATATACATGTGACTACACATACACATCCAGTTATATGTACAGTATGATACGTAAGTGGTAGATACACACAATATGGAATAGCCACTATGCCTACAGTTGACACCTGAATGACTGGGCACTGTATGTGCCACCCATACACATGACAATTGTTGCCTGTAACATACACCCACAGAGAGATCATAGGTAAAACAACACCCACAAGTCTGCAGACATGGGAACCTTTCATTGTGTACTATTACAGTTCTATATGCCATGCCATATAGCTGTTCAGACACTGACAACTATATCATTGGAGTGATGCTACAGTGGACCAGTTACAGTCATAGAGTAGGCTGGAAAGGTTCACAGCTGTTGCTGTCCAGGCCAAGCCATTCACATTGTACAATAGGAAGACACACTGGCCACAGGATACCTAACAATCAACAGTATGTACTCCAGGTGTGTAGTTCAGCATCCTCTATCTACACACTGTACAAACACAGTAGGTGGTATACACATCATATGACAACATGGGTTGTAACTGCTACATAACATGGCATAACAGACACCATCATGAGCACACCAACACACAGAACAGTTTGTATGGCAGGGGACAGTAGTCCTGCAGTACCCAGATCCATGTCAGTAATGTGTATATAGGTGAAGTATATGGTACTGTACATCCAGATACCTTAAAGCAGATCAGCCCTGGTATTTTGTAGCAGCCTAGGTCATTTCTGTTGCTCCCCCTAGACTCAGTAATACAGGGCCATATACCACTGTTACATACACTGGGCTCTGGAGTGCATGAGGGCACACATGTATTGTGTAGGTGGCGCCCACATATATATATGCCTCCAGCCCCACCATATGTATGGGGGTTACAACAGCAGTGGACTGATGGCAAACATGGCAGTGTGTTATACTCCAAGTCCACTATGGATCAACCACCGACATCATGTCATATGTGCAAAGCTTGGTATGTAGGTGATGCACAGAGGCTGGAATACAGGCACATATGTGGACAACTGTTGCCATACACTGCACAAGGTGCAGGTGTTACGGGATAGTCTGTAACATACCCTTAGTCAGGGAAGTGATGGTAGAGATGGTCATGGATGTAGCCATTTACTGGTAACACGCAACACACACACTGCCAGTGTATTATCTGACACAAGACTTGTGTGGTGGATAGACAAGATATGATAGGCACAGCTCCATCCAGCATGAGGGTAGGCCCACAGTTGTGTGCTATGCAGACAGACTGCATTCCATGGCAAAATAGTATATACACCTACACCCTGTAACACAAGTACTGTGCAAAGCATGACATAACTCCACTCGCAGTCTCTCTGTACCTCCTGATCCTCCTACAAATATGTGGCTGCCTTGAGTGTGCTGGTTCTCTTGTATGGGGTATTGCTACATGCTGTCAGTAGCACTGCTGCCCACACGCAGGACAGATGCCCATCACACAGGAGATGTAATGGGACCACGCACACATGATGTGGGAATCTATATGGGGTGGTTGCCATGACAGTGTTAATTGGGTGTAGTACACATGTGTAATCATATATCTGGCTATCTGGATATGTATATGTACATATATTCCCACCATATGTCCTGGACATGAAGTGTAAGCTACCTCCAGCCCGTATGTTCCCAATGTCGTAGTTGAACAGGATGTCAGGTATGTATAGCAGGTATACTAGTAGACTATTGCTACTGTCATTGGGATTATCTTCAAAGACATAGTGTGTGTGTGAGGTCACATCTGCTCATTTCATGTGCGCCATTGGTTACTGAACAACATCCAAAGGACATCAGTGTATAGTACCACTGCTAGCATGTAATGCTGCTGTGGACTGCAGCAGAGATATTGGCCAATATATGTGGAGGGTCTGACACAGTCTGTACAGCCCAGAGGTATACACATAAGCTCTTAGTACTACACATGTGTACCATGCCTGACAATATGAATGTGGATGGCCAAGTAGATGGGTATGACACATAACGACCAGTATATGATGCCAACCATAGGTCATGCATTCACACACCCCTGCCTGGCCTGTAACAGTATGACTGCTGGTAGAGGGGTGCCATGGCCACAAACTACACAATATGTATTGACATACATCTGCACTGCATCCCACTGCACTGTATGACATACATGACTATTAGTGGAGGTCTGACAGTGGGACATCTAGTAAACTATATAAATCCAAAAGACGACCAGGAACTCAATAAGAGAAGGCTCGTATGATAAAATCAATTTAATATTCCCACAAGAGTGAAATTAGCGCTTTCGGCAGGTAAAATGTCCCACCTTCTTCAGATTACACAGCTAAACAGAAGCAACTTCATTTAAGCATTAAGGCATGAAATGTGCCCAATAACGTTAAAGTGCATTTTTTAAAACAATTTAGTTACCATAGCGACCTTAAAGTAAGATCGCTACCTACATGATTTTACTTGCACTGCTAACACATGAAAAAACGCGTTTAAAACAACCATTGTTATTTTAAAAAGCACATATTAATACATGTCCTGCTTATTTTAAACTATCCCATATCTATTCCCTTGCATTACGGCAGATTGTTGCATGTTTATTAAAGCGACATGTTAATGCAAGATATGAATAATCGTTAAACAATGAAAACCCAAAGGAATATGTCTCTCCCTCTCTACACTTTGTCCACCTCCATGGTGCCAAGAATGTAGGATATCCATTGAGCTTTATATTAAATTCTATTGTAATGGCACTTGTTATCTAAATATAAAAATTAATGTTATTATACATACATTATACTAAAAATAAAATTATGTAAAAAATTCACACTATGACTGAACAAAATCTACTTTTGCTACTATGAAGCAATATTAATACCTAAATTTACCATTAAGTAAATAGATAAATAAAATCTTAATGTTGATTCCTATATTCAACTGGTCCTAATTGTGTGTTGAGGTATACAAATTTATTCGTCTATTAATAAATACACACAACATTATGTTGACAATGCTAACATAGTTAACTCAATATTTATCTATTATATGCCAACCACTCTAGAATGCATTTAATAGAAAGGGCCTCGTTGATACCTGGTATAACCTGTGCCCTAGTGCGGATTTGCCAACATAGTTCATCAATCTCCAGACGAACTTGCCAGGGACCCCCTCTGATGTCTTGTTTTCTTTGTTGCAAAATAACAAACTTAAAGGAATGCCCATTATTTTCAAGTACATGCCTAGCCAGAGCATTATTATGGTCACATTTAGAAATAGCATTAATGTGCTCATAAATTCTAATTTTTAATTTGCGCTCAGTTTTTCCTATGTAAAATGCTTTGCATAGGTTACATAGAGCTGCATAGACCACTGATTTTGTTTCACAATTAAAATGGCCATTGATCTTGTATTCCTTGTCATTTATGCTACAAGTTGTACCCGTCTTTATGTGTGTACACTGGCTGCATGTTCCACATCTGAACATCCCTAGAGGGCAATTTGACATCCTTTTTTGTTTAGTTTTTTCCATTATACATTTAAGGTTGTCGCCCCTCCTATATGTTATTCTAGGTTTATCACCAAAGAAAGCAATCAAACCCTTATCATGTTTAACTACCTCCCAATTTGCGTTAATAATTTCCCTTATCGATTGAAAATCCAAAGAATATGTATGTAAGAAACTACAGCAATAATTTGGCTTAGGTAGATGTGAAGTAGAAATCTCAACTTGTGAGCCTAAGGTTTCAGAATTTACATCCAAATTGTTAATTTCTGTAACAGGAAGCAGGGGTAAAAAATAGCCCTCCATCCTTTTGTTAGTAACTTCTGCTACAATATTGCCAACTAAACTTGGGGGATACCCCCTGGATATAAACATAGCTGACAATTTTTCGCATTCCATTTGAAAATCATTGTCATCCGTCACCATCCGTGCTGCCCTGACCAGTTGACTTTTAATCACTGATCTTTTTTGGTGGTACGGATGGTTGCTCGAAAAATGTAACAATGAGTTGCAATATGTGGGCTTTCTATATATGGTGCTTTTAAATCTATTGTTGGTAGTATCCTTAGAAAGGAGAACATCCAGGTAATTGATCTCCAAATCGGCCACTGAATATGTGAAATTAAGAAATTCGGTCATTTTGGTCATATTATCAATTAATTGTGGAATAACTGATTTGTCACCTTTCCAAATACAAAAGATATCATCCTGATACCTTGTATAGAAGGAGACATGTTTTTGAAAAATATCATCTTTGAACAAGAATTCATCCTCCCAGTGGGTCATTACTGCATGAAATGATCCCCACAAGCCGAACCATTTGCCACGCCTGATGTTTGTAGGTAAAAATTCCTCTCAAAGGTGAAAAAATTATTCTTTAACACTAATTCAAGAAGAGTTTCAACAGTGTAAATGGTATCACCCGGTGTTTCCCTACATACCAAAAACTCTCTGACCCATAAAAGGCCTAAATCCTGGGGTATAACCGTGTAGAGGTCTTTGACATCTATTGTCAAAAACACAGAATCAACGGTATATATTTGGTTACTAATATCCCTCAGGAAAGACCAAGAGTCTTTACAAATGTGCTTAACTGCTCCTATAAGAGGCTTCAAAATACTATCGACATATTTTGCACAAGCGTATGTAATGGAGCCTCTTCCATCTATGATGGGTCTAAAGGGTGGGGCCTGTAGTCGCTTGTGTAGTTTAGGTGCACCAAAAAATGCAGGAATTCTAGGTGCAGACATCTCCAAATAGTGGAACACATCCGAATCAATAAACCCCTCCAAGAACAGGTCATTGAGAACGCCATATATTTTCCTATATGCACCATGGATCTCATTTAATGATACCTGCTCGTAAGCCGTTGTATCAAGGTGTTCCATCATGTATTCGACATATTTATATTGATCCATCAAGACTACACCCCCTCCCTTATCAGGTCTCATGACCCGAACATTGCAGTCTTGCAACAAATGCAGGAAGTCCCATTCAAATTTTGACATGTTATTACCACCTTTCACCCCACTGTGTGTAACATGGTTTTTAATTGCCCAAAGGTCCAATTCACATATTTTTTCAAAAGTAGATAGAGTCGGATGTAACATTGGGTTGTAGGAGCTCGACACTTTTAAACTATTAATGACCTGGGTGTTATTCCCCATTAGAAAATTCAAATTTAATTTTCTAACATAAATTTTAAGGTCTATTATAGTCCTAGTTATATCCATGTGTCGTGCAGGAACAAATGTTAGATCCTTAGCCAAGAAATCAACCATGTCTTGTTGTACATTCAGTAAGGTGTAGTTATACAAAACAAAGTCACTGTGAGAACTTCTCGAAATAGTAGGGTCAGTACCAAAATGAATGTCCATGATCATCTCCTCCTCCCCCGTCTTTTGTTCCTCACATTGTTCTGCCTCTGAATTTGAGGAGGATTTTTCTTCTTGTGATTGTTCACCAAGTGAAAACCCTGATTATTTTGTTCCATCCCATCATCCATGACAATGTTCTGTTGGTTGTGATTATTTGATCCCCCTGCTTGTACACGACCCTGATTTGGGGCCTGAACATTTTCATTAACATTATTATTGTTAAACCTAGGGCTCCTTCTCGGCCCATGCCTTTGTTCAGTTGGATAGTTGCTATTACTAGAGTTGTTGTTATTAAGCCTCTGATTTTGTTCACCAGCATTATCCGGTTGATCCTGGGCCCCTTCTGGAACCATGTTAGGTACTTTAGGGGGTTTTGGATAAGCACATTTGTTGCTATAGTCAGTTATGTCCCTGGTCAATTTCTTTTTCTTTGTGACCAAAAGTTTTTCCATACTTGCTTCAATACTAGTGTAAATGCGACAGTATTCATATTTATATCGGAAAAAATCTCTATCCGATATAATAGATTGTTCTAAATTTTCTAGCTCTTCCATAAGAATGCCTATATCTTTAGAGTAATATATTATAAGTGCTTGTAAGAACTCAGTACTTTGCCTATCAAACAAATCCAAAAGTTCTTGATAAAAGGGGGAACTGTCTGAAAGGCCTGCAGGAAAACGCCATTGTCGTAGGCCCTTTGGAATAACCTTATTCCTGATACACTCGGTTAAATAAGAAACCTCCAATTGTAGTTTTTTGCATTTATATAGCTTATTATCAAACAAATCAATTTTATCTGATAAAGTGCCATTACTTGGAGTTCCTCCTGGAGTTGGTAAAACATGCGGATGGAACTCCTGACTAAAAAAGTTATTGTTAGACAAAAAGTTCGACATAATAGGTATTCCCTGCTTGTTTGGAATACCCTCTGTGTTGTTATTTGAACGCATATTGATAGAATCATTACCTGGTTGCAGTTCACCAGGTGCGGATAAAAGACCTCTATCGCCAGGAACAATAAGCCTGTTGCTGCCATTCAATAAACCAACCTCTGTGTTGCGAAGCCCTGGGGACCGCTGCCCATTAGGTGGAGTTACAGAGCTTCCATCGATTGTAGCAATACCAGACGGTGAAAAATTGTTGCCGGTTCTTCCAGCCGGTAGTGCTAATGCATCTACCTTCTGCGTTAAGGCATCTACCCTGCCCAGTAGAGCCTCAACGAGTGCCGTCAAACTGCAGCTAGAATTGCCGCTAGATTCGTTCACTTCGTTCTGCTGAGTGAAAAGTTGTGGAAAAGCCTCTCCGGTTCCAGTCGCCATCAAGAAACGCTACACCAAACACACCAAGTAAACTATATAAATCCAAAAGACGACCAGGAACTCAATAAGAGAAGGCTCGTATGATAAAATCAATTTAATATTCCCACAAGAGTGAAATTAGCGCTTTCGGCAGGTAAAATGTCCCACCTTCTTCAGATTACACAGCTAAACAGAAGCAACTTCATTTAAGCATTAAGGCATGAAATGTGCCCAATAACGTTAAAGTGCATTTTTTAAAACAATTTAGTTACCATAGCGACCTTAAAGTAAGATCGCTACCTACATGATTTTACTTGCACTGCTAACACATGAAAAAACGCGTTTAAAACAACCATTGTTATTTTAAAAAGCACATATTAATACATGTCCTGCTTATTTTAAACTATCCCATATCTATTCCCTTGCATTACGGCAGATTGTCGCATGTTTATTAAAGCAACATACACACTGCCAGTGTATTATCTGACACAAGACTTGTGTGGTGGATATACAAGATATGATAGGCACAGCTCCATCCAGCATGAGGGTAGGCCCACAGCTGTGTACTATGCAGACAGACTGCATTCCATGGCAAAATAGTATGTACACCTACACTCTGTAACACAAGTACTGTGCAAAGCATGACATAACTCCACTCGCAGTCTGTCTGTACTTCCTGATCCTCCTACAAATATGTGGCTGCCCTGAGTGTGCTGGTTCTCTTGTATGGGGTATTGCTACAAGCTGTCAGTAGCACTGCTGCACACACACAGGACGTTTGCCCATCACACAGGAGATGTAATGGGACCATTCACACATGATGTGGGAATCAATACGGGGTGGTTGCCATGACAGTTAATTGGGTGTACTACACATGTGTAATCATATATCTGGCTATCTGGATATGTATATGTACATATATTCCCACCATATGTCCTGGACATGAAGTGTAGGCTACCTCCAGCCCGTATGTTCCCAATGTCGTAGTTGCAGGGGATGTCAGGTATGTATAGCAGGTATACTAGTAGACTATTGCTACTGTCATTGGGATTGTCTTCAAAGACATGGTATGTGTGTGAGGTCACATCTGCTCATTTCATGTGCGCCATTGGTTACTGAACAACATCCAAAGGACATCAGTGTATAGTACCGCTGCTAGCATGTAATGCTGCTGTGGACTGCAGCAGAGATATTGGCCAATATATGTGGAGGGTCTGACACAGTCTGTACAGCCCAGAGGTATACACATAAGCTCTTAGTACTACACATGTGTACCATGCCTGACAATATGAATGTGGATGGCCAAGTAGATGGGTATGACACATAACGACCAGTATATGATGCCAACCATAGGTCATGCATTCACACACCCCTGCCTGGCCTGTAACAGTATGACTGCTGGTAGAGGGGTGCCATGGCCACAAACTACACAATATGGAGGGTGGCCTAATGGTTAAAGTGTTTGCCTTACAAACACAAGGTGCAGGGTTCAAGTCTCACAAGGGATAATTGGCTAGGCTTAAAATGGCTCACAAGGGCAGTTAGCTTAGTATGAACCTATGAACCTATGAACCTATGAACCTATGTATTGACATACATCTGCACTGCATCCCACTGCACTGTATGACATACATGACTATTAGTGGAGGTCTGACAGTGGGACATCTAGTATCTGCACATGACATCCCACTGGGTAGGTACACACAGCTGCTAGGCATGTCACAATGCACTGTGCATGCTGCAGGCAGACTGGCTCAACACTGGTCTACACCTCCCAAGGGGGAATGCACATGTACCTGCATATAAAGCAGGCTTAACAGGCATGTCACAGCACAGGGTAAGATACACCTGTGTGACAGTGCATATCCACAACCTATGTGAACACAGCCGCAACCACATATAGTTAGCTAGTATGGTATTACAGTATATGGACTATGTGTTCAACACCATCCTCATATGTGCAACTCACAGACTGACTCTACATATACTGGCCTGCTACACAGTTTGGTCTGGTGGCTGTCTGTGGTATGGGACATGTATGTTATGGCCCTACAAACATGTACACCACTACAGTACCATACAGTGGGACAGCATGTAACACCTGATAGTAGGGGAACTAGAACAATGCCATCTAACTGCAGTCTGTACACATGCTAAGGTACATATCAGCACTACACACACTGTCAACATTCACCATAGATACACAGACCTCAGTACTATACAAACATCCACAGAATGTGCAGGTAATGTCATGTAATGTAACCCCTACTGTACAAAACTTGTGTAGCAGTCAGACATATCAGTGGCTTGCTCTCAGATATGATGCCACAAAATATGATGTACAGCACATATGCACCACTTCATGTACAACATATGTACAAAGGTTGACAGAGGTGTGGCTGGGGGAACATACACAGAGCCAATATTGACATGTTGCTGTGATAACCACATACATTTACTGTTGTTATAGGGTTGTTGCAACATATGTCCTTTGAGGGATATGATGTCTGTGACTACCACAGCTTTCTCCATCTGCTGACTGCAATCCTCACACTACCTTCAGCAGTCGACAGCTAGATGCTCCGTGGGTGACACATGCAACCATGGGCACAGCACTGCCCAGGCTGCAGATGACCCTGCAGATGGTGATTCCCCATAAACATGGAACTGACATGGAAGGTATTGAGACATGTTCAACAGCCATAGCCACACAAACACTGTGAAAGTAACATTGCTCCAAATGCAGTATAGTGGCACTTACAGTCTGTAGTCAGGTCAGGCACATCCACCTCCTGTTTGTTGCACTGTTTCCACAGTGTATGTTGTTAGAGGTACACCACAATCCATCTGAGATGTTGTTTGCCACATGACAGATCTAGTTCCTGCTTACAGTGGGCGAAAAGGACCAACACCACCATGATGTTCCTAGGTATTGGAGTATGTTTCCATAAAATTGGCTATGGGAATGTTACCACAGCTGTTTCATATGCAATCAGCTAGGGAAGGACTGTGATTCATGCAGAGGCCATCAGCTGATCATGAGCATTACTTACATTACACATGCTGCTGCCTACGCAAAGCAGGTGTAGGTCTCCACGTCCACCTGAGATGGAATGGGGGATGCAGTCAGAGGCAAATACATGTCAGGGAGGGGTGGGAGGGTAAAACTGAAACATGCCTGTGTCACACACCTAGCAGCACAGGGTATCAAACCCCTGACAACTATGTAGTGCTAGCACAGTTCGCTGCAATTATTGGATGAGCCACATGGGTTGCCTGTTGTGGAGTACTCAGAACATATATGTGATTATGAGTGACATCTGCAACAGGGATACAGTAGCTGTATGGTAGGTGACATGCATGTGCCTATCAGCATGAACAGGTGCCAGCGTCAACACAGCCACACTCTCACAAGGACACACACACATTTGGCACACATGGCAGGGCCAGGTGTACAGCTCATTTGTTGTGGGATTGCCACATCACATCACTGTGCAGGTATCCCATGCACCACACAGGTCATATGGGGGCTGTATGGGCAAAGGGTATGGGAAGGTGTCTGACATCAGACAGCTTGCTGCAGTATGCCCATGGGGGTGGTAGGGAGTGTGGATGTGAACATCTGTAGCATGCAACACACACACAAACACACAGGGTGCCAGTACTGACATGCATGGGTACATGTCTGCACAGGTGTGTGGTGTTCGACTGTGCCAGATGGCTGTCCAAGGCTAGGCAATGGGTGTACCTTGGCATCAGACCACATGATGATGGTCTGCATTGTGGATCAGGGATGTAGTGTCTGCATTTGTCCACACAGGCAGTATTGTGTCCCCCATCTGGTCACCTTGGTGACTACTGTGTGTGGGCAATGCTGTGCATCACTTGCCATGTCTGTGTTCCTTCATCCATGACATGGACAGCATTTGGGATGTGCACACCTCCCACAAGCATGTACAGTAACATGTGGAACTGCACCTGAGGTGTCCGGCCCATGTTGTGAACACAGATTATCATTAGATGTGCCAGTCCTGCCAGCCTGTGGCAAGAGCTGGTAATGGCCAGCAGCTTTACCCTGCACCTACATGGAGTGCATGAAATCAGCATACCTTGGTGTCAGTTGCATCTGCCCATAGAGGCATGTTGTCAGGCATGGTATGTCTGTTGTGGGTCGCATGTGATGGCACCACAGGTGATGCAGGTGTCCATTGGGGAACATGGGGGAGGTGCACTGTCTGCACGTATGTGCATATTGGACTGATGGACTGGGTGTCATGCCCTCTGTGGCCCACTGCTGTCACTCCATAGTTACTATCAGTGGCCAATATGCAGTGCGCTACCCACATATTGGCTGTTACCTAGCCATATGTGTGTGTGTATGACACATGGGGTGAGAGTGTGCTCTGGGTAATACTGGGGTTGCTAACTGTGATTGCCTGGCCTTGATGTCACATGTCTGGATATGGCTCGGCACCTCGGCCTCTCAGCCATATCACATGTGTTATCCCTGTACAGTGGACATTGTGATATATAGTATGGCCACCATATAAGAAATATGCAAAACCCACTCCACATTGGCCACAAGTATCACACAGTAACAACCACCTCTACACAGGATGTAGGTTATAAACACGCACATGCACACCTGATATGTTTGGGAGTAGAACCCCTACCTAACTAGTGAATTACACTACAGCACTACGCAGTTATAGTACGTGCCACGGATATTACTGGAGTAGTCCTGCCCAAAAGTGTATTTCACACTGACTGACATCAGCAAGATTGCCAAAGTAGGGCATTTGAAATGACTGCAAGAGACTAGCCTAAAATGCATTGCTCCCTTCAGACAGTGACACACAATGCATCTGGAACTGCCATATGTGGGGATGGAACCCAACCATGCTTTGAATTCACAATACTGTAGTATGCAGTTACAGGATATGCTATGGTAATTACTGGTCTATAGCCTTCCTAGAAGTGTATTTCTAGGTGCATGACATTGGCAGCCTTGCCAAAGATGGGTATGTGAAATGTGAGGGGTATGAGTACCCTAAAAGCATTGCTCTCTACACAGTCAGAAGTGCACACATACACACACAGTTGGCAGGTCGATGTTAGGACTCCCAACTAACTCCTTAATCACATTATGACCAAATGATGTCATAGGATGTGTTATGGAGATTACTGGGCTATGATTGTCCCAGAGGCGTATTTCAAGGTGTGTGACATTGGCAGCCTTGCCAAAGGTGGGTATTTGATGTGTAAGGGATGTGAGTATCCTAAAAAGGATTGCTCTCTACACAGTCAGACATGCACATAAACACTGACACACACTCACATGCCAGGTTTGGGGTTGGAACTCCTATCTAACTAGTTTATAACACTATAGCAGTATGCAGTTACGGGATGCACTACAGAGTTTACTGGGCTACAGCCTTCCCAGGGGTGTATTTCTAGGTGAGTGACATCAGCAGCCTTGCCAAAGTTGGGTATGTGAAATGTAAGGGGTGTGAGTACCCTAAAAGCATTGCTCTCTACACAGTCAGATATGCATGCATACACACATAGTCAGCAGGTTGGGGGCTAGAACTCCCTACTAACTCCTTAATGACACTATGGCCATATGATGTTACAGGATGAACTATGGAGATTACCAGGCTATGATTGTCCCAGAGGTTTATTTCAAGTTGCATGACATCAGCAGCCTTGCCAAAGGTGGGTATTTGACTTGTAAGGGGTGTGAGTATCCTAAAAAGAATTGCTCTCTACACAGTCTGACATGCACACAAATGCAGACACACACTCACACATGCAGTTGCCAGGATTGGGGTTGGAACTCCTACCTAACTAGTTTATTACACTACAGTAGTACACAGTTACAAGATGCTCTACAGAGCTTACTAGGCTACAGCCTTCTCAGGGGTGTATTTCTAGGTGGGTGACATCAGCAGCCTTACCAAAGTTGGGTATGTGAAATGTAAGGGGTGTGAGTACCCTAAAAGCATTGCTCTCTACACAGTCAGACATACAGGAAAACACACACACAGTCGGCAGGTCGGGGGCTAGAACTCCCAACTAACTCCTTAATTACACTATGGCCACACAATGTTACGGAGATTACTGGGCTACAATCATCCCAGAGGTATATTTCAAGTTGTGTGATATCAGCAGTCTTGCCAAAGGTGGGTATTTAACTTGTAAGTGGTGTGAGTAGCCTAAAAAGAGACGTCTGGGGTTTGTCCTCCTACCTAACTACATTATCACACTACAGCAGTATGCAGTTACAGCATGCGCTACAGAGATTACTGGGCTACAGCTTTCCCACTGGGTGTGTGTGACATCAGCAGCCTTGCCAAAGTTGGATAAGTGAATAGTAAGGGGTGTGAGTAGCCTAAAAGGCATTGTTCTCTACACAGTCAGTGAGAGACAGATATACACACGAACAGTGACACACATTCACACACACAGTTGCCATGTCTGGGGTTAGAACTCCTACATAACTAGTCTATCACACTACAGCAGTATGCAATTATGAGATGCACCACAGAGATTACTGCCCTACAACTCTCGCAAAGGTGTATTTCACATTGGATAACCTCAGCAGGCTTGTCAAGGTACTGCTATGAGGTGGCCAGTGTGTGCATGGCCCATACACTATTCATGTAGGGGTGACACGCCACAGGTGACCACACACGGGTGATATGTCACAGGTACATGTATAGGGCAACTAGCTGACTACATCCTTGTACAGCCATGTTGCGCAGCTGGCACGTGGACCACATAGTCTGTGGTACTGACAGGTAATGGTTGCTAGTAACTACAGTGTGTGACATCTGCACCAGATGTGTCTGGGGCCCTTTGGCTGTGTGCTCAGTGGGACAGGCATGGATGGCTCCTTGTCACGGTCACCCTCTTCCACACATCTATATCCATCTACCTTTGGCTTATTATGGTGTGTTGTCCTTACATATATGTCTGTACTCCTATGCACTGTGTGTGCAAGGCATGAGTAGTGCATACTGACGTGTCTGCAGTAACAATTGCATCTGCTGGATGTATCTAGTCCACTGGTGTTTGCATACATGACCTTCGTGTGTTTAAGTGTGCAAGCATGCCCAGTATGACCTTTCAGTATGTTGATGACTGACATTGCCTTCATTTCTCTGTGTGTGAGCATGCCCAGTAAGGCCATCTGTTGTGCGAACATGCCCAGTATGACCTTTCAGTATGTTGATGACTAACATTGCCTTAATTTCTCTAAGTGTGTGAGCATGCCCAGTAAGGCCATCTGTTTTGCATGTGTGGAGCATGTCCAGTGGTTTGTACTGCACAGCTGACCTTTGTGTTGTACACTGGCAGATAAAATGCTGTGTCTGCAGGGTATCCACCGATCATTTGGCATTGACTGTTGCAACATGTCTGCATAGCGGGGGGTACACCTGACTATTTCTATGTTTCTACACAGGATTGGGGGGGCGCACCTGACTGTTACTATATTTCTATGTGGGGTGCTGCACATTTACTAGGACTGTACTGGTATGTCATGTAGTCCATTTCAGTCAGTAGTCTTACCTATCGTGCTGGCTATGCCATACCAGTGTACTACTGTTCTTATCTTTTGATTGCATACACATTAGTTTCTGACTTCCAAGCCATCACAACTGACATCCTACTACCTGGCCTGCTGTAGTCTGTCCATGTAGGCCTGGGTGGGAGTTACCCATACCCCTCATTCAGAGGCTATAGTACAGCATTTGTTTATGTTTGTCTACACCTGTCCTGCTGGCTGTGACTTTTGTTGGGTATGTGACCCCCCACCTGAATGGCATGCGTGAGTCCCTTATCTTGTGGGTGTCCCAGTATTGTGGGTGGTGCTGCAGGGCTGCCTATGTTGGATACACTGCCTACACATGGTTAGGCACAGATAGTGTAATGTTTGGCATCCCTTTTACTGTATGTGAGAGTCAGAGAGAGGTGCTATTCCCTGAGTCCCTCCCATGTCAGTGTATGTGCTATGCATTGCCTCTTTGCCAGGGCCAGGGCATACTGGGCATGCCTCCTTCTGCCTACTGGGACAGGCTCAGGTTGTTCCTCCTCTGAGTCACTCTGTGCCTGTGCAGGCCTTGGCATTGGTGGGGGGCTATGTGGCCCTGCCCCTTGCTGCTCCTGCTGCAGCTGTTTCTGCAGGATCATATTGTGTAGCATGGCACATACAAGGATGATTTGAGTACATGTAGTTGGTGAGTACTGCAAGGCTCCACCAGATGTGTCCAGGCACTGGAACCATGACTTGAGCATCCCAAACATAAGCTCTATTATGATTGTTGTTTGTGCGTGTGCCTCATTATAGAGTTCTTGTTCGTGTGTGTGTGCATTTCTGATGGGTGTCTTCAGCCACTGCTCCATTGCATATCCAGCATCCCCCACTAGGTGACCATGTGGGATGTCCCCATTGGCAAATTTCTGGTACAGCTGTGTCAGATGCCAGATGTGGGAGTCATGATAACTTCCAGGGCAGCCAGCACACATGTTCAGTATTATGCCCTGGGCATCGCACATGACCTGGCAGTTGATGGGGGGAAGCCCTTGTGGTTGGTGTAGACCCTACCCTGCTCACCAGGTGGTGCTTTGATGCATATGTGCATGCAGTCTATTGCACCCACTACCTCAGGGTATTCTGCTATTTGATGGAAAAGACACATACTGCTGGCCAACGCCTCATGGGTGAGGGGGAAATATACATGCTCACCAACATGTGCTGCCATGGCATCCAGGAACTGGTGGAGTACCTCAGATGCCGATGCCTGTGAGATCTGCATTATATCCCCAGTTGGCCTTTGGAAGGTACCTGTAGCTAGTATTCTTAGGGCTACACATACCTTCATTTCCACTGGGATGGGTTCCCCTCTGTTAGTTCTGTGTGTCAGGCGTGGCCGGCACAGCTCAACAGTTTGCTGTAGGAAGTCCCTGTCCACCCTATAGCGCTCCACTATCTCCAGCTCATGTAGCCCTTGGTAGGTTATCCTGGGTCTGTACACTCTTCTCCATCTCTTCACTGTGGGTTTGTTGGCAGCATTCCCATCCTCATCACCCTCAGCCTCTTCCACAAGTTGTATGATAGCTATTGCAGCCCCTAACATTTTGCTGTTGTGAGTGTTAAAAGTTCCCCACTTGTTTACACCTGTGGTGTAGGGTGTGGGAAAAACCAGATGGGTAGGTGTTTGCATAGTTTATAGTGGCATTCTGGGCTGAGCTGGTCTGCTGCCTATGTAATTGGCTGGTTCCGATATGTTTCACCTGACAATGAACCTAGTACCCCTTGATTAACTTACTACTGCTGCTTTCCCTTCCCATTGCCCTGCTGATCCATCGCAATTGAAGTACTCCAATGTGCACACTGCTGCTATTTCCTGGGTTAACTTTCTTTATCTTCCTGTAGATCCCGTTGCACGGTGCGTACACCCACTTGCACTTTGTCATGCGTGCTGGGCAGGTTTAGACACACCCCCTGGCTTTGCTGTGCTAAGCTGGATGCAACCCTGAGCCACAGGGCTCCAATCCACTGACAGTATGCCTGACACTTCCACACATGATGTCACCTACCTCCCAGTCTTGCACTCAGCTATTCATACTTATACACTGTTGGGACCTGCCTCACATGCTGGGGAAAACCGGGATTCACTACCCTTCCCTTCATTTGCATAGAATTGCCTGCTAATGCATAGTTACATGTGTCACACTGTGCCTCCTCTCTTAGCAACCACTACTCACTGGCCAGGTTGTCTTTTGCTTGCCATTGACTTGCATGGCGGAATACTGATTTTAGTTAGACTGCTTTTTTTTGGTTTATTTTCTTATTTCCCTACAGATCCCGTTTCCGCACCGCTGCCCTATGCTTCAATGGCCATGATCAGCGGACATATCATAATAGTTGTATTTTGTACATTTTGCATTGTTTGCAATACCAATGGCCTTCTACTTGGCAATTGACATGCTTCCTCAATGATATGCAGCCTTTATTTGGAGCTGTCATAGCTCCGTTTTGGATTTTGCAGTAGCATACTCGGTTACTAACCAAGTACATTTCTGCATATTATGTTAGTCCTGCACATGCTGATTCCTGTTTCCTGGATGGCAGATTTACTTCATTTACATGGTTTTCACCTGCAAATGGGGTGATTTACATACGGGGGCTGGGAACATGCAGCACTAGTGCTAGAGCGCTCTCGCACATCAAACTAGCACGTAGGTGGATCGCTCGGCTGCCATATTGGCAGATTTTCCTCTTACACTAATTATGCACACCATGCAAGCTTTTGAGACTCTGGGGGTTTAATAAAACAACAAAATAATAATGCACAATGCTAGCTTTCAGAATACTACCATGTCCTTCATCAGTCAGATTATGAAAACATTCCCTGTAACAAAGATTTAAAAACTGTTAATCAAAATATAGGCTATCAAAGGGATATATATATATATATATATATATATATATATATATATATATATATAGATATGTTTATAGATATATATATATATATATATATATATATATATATATATATATATATATATATATATATATATATATATATATATATATATATATATATATATATATAAAATGATTGTTAGAATCTTTTGTTAGTAACCGCATGTTAATTAAATTACAGTAAAAATTATATTTTGACTAGAAAGTTCCTTAACTTACTTTTGTTATAGTTTATTAGGTAAATTTTCTTAAACCTTATCTTTGAGTGCTATTTAAACAAACCTGCCATCTACATTCACACAATAATAATTCATTGGTATAATTAGCACCATGATTGTTTGGATTCACTGTTTGTAATATCTGATTTTTAAAACCGGTTATATGATTAGTGTCTGTAACTAAGGTCCCTGTTATGCTCTCTGATGCTAGTTGACAGTGATCTTTCTTTTTCATAATGTGAAAATATGAACAATCAGTCACAAGTTGTTACACAAATCAATCCACAAACTGTACAATTTGCTTTAGCAGATAAATATAAAGAATTCTGGTTAGGTCTTTGATGATGAACAAGTTGTTATGTTCATGAAACAATTGCCAAAAATTCTCCTCACGACCAGACTGCAGCAAAATTTGAGCAGTGCATCTTGATATTCCTTTTGAGAGCAAAACTAGAGAAATTCAATCATAACTCTTTGAGTATTAGCAGCTTTACTAGCTGCATGTACTACCAATGACAAAGACAGGTGAAAAAATAGTAGGAACACTACGTACTTTGCAGCTTTGAAAGCTGTAGCATAGTTAGTGTTGCTATACAGTTCTTTGTAGATCATGGAACATTAGCTGCATCAAGATACACAGAGAAAGAAAGAAAAAGAAAGAAAGAAAGAAAGAAAGAAAGAAAGAAAGAAAGAAAGAAAGAAAGAAAGAAAGAAAGAAAGAAAGAAAGAAAGAAAGAATGAAAAAAGTTGTAGGAGTGTGAAGTGCTTGATAGCTTTGAAAGCTGTAAGACACTTGATCCTGACTCACAATTCTTAGTAGTACATTGATTTTTAACTGCTTATTTGTACATCAAGAAACAAAAAAAGGGAAAAAAGAAAGACAGAAGCTGTAGGAGTAAATATGAAGTGTTTTACAGCTTTGAAAACTGTTGACTACTGTCTAATAGTGGCAAGAAATTAAGAATATATTTGATTGTCTAACATCTTTAAAAGCTGGAATAAGTATGGCAATACAAATTGTATTACATATTTATTTATTTATCATGTATTTATGTATTTTAGTTTCCTGCTACTGTTCTATGCTGGCATTTGCTTATGCCCAAATGTGAGATTACAACATAACAGTGCTCAAATGTGCTTAACAAAAATTGTAAAGTACCTTTCTTATATCAGAAAAAGGTGGTTAAAACTTTTTTTTTCACTAATTTTGGAACAGAATCATAGCAACCCATGTACTATGATATAAAGCAATATATGCTACCTATAAGTACATGAGCAAGTACTTGTATTCTGCAGTAGCAGATTCATACTATGTTTAAATAACTCTTTGCATTTCTAAAACACATTATGCAGAATATGGTGAATATGCTTTGCCATATTCATCAAAAGCATCCACCCTCACCACCATTCTCTATCAGGGTGTCATTACAAATGTTTTCAAATCTCTTGATTCAAAGACACTCTCTTACCTTCATCGAGAGTTATGTATGAGTGTTGCAGGCATTCTTCCACACAGTCCATTGATCTCTTGGCTGAATGACCTTGTTTCCTCTTGCCATCTTCCTGTTTCTCTCATCTTCTCCTTTAGTATGCATGTGACCAAAAAATGCAATGTGGGTTTCCTTGACCTTCTTTGCAACTAAGGCTACTTCAACTTCTGCTCTGATGTCCTCATTTCTTCACTGCCCCACAATATGCATCCTACTACCAGGCTCAGGCACTTCATTTCTATCCCCTTAAGCTTCATCAGCTGCTCTGCCTTTACTGTCTAGGTTTCTGTGCCAGACTGGAGCACTGTTTACACCACTCATTTGTACCTCTTACTCTTCAGCTTCTTTGGCATTTTTCTGCCATATACTACATTAACACTTACTACTGGTCGCCCGCAACACCTCTGATTTTTGTTTTGACTTCTTTAGTCAGACTTCTCTATTCTCAACCATACATCCTCGATATTCCAGGCTGTAAATCTGTTCTACTATTTTCCAGTCTATTTCAATTTCCTGCTTCCTCTGAAATTTTCTGCCATGACCACTGTCTTCTTTGTACTCAAGTGCATCCATTGTGTCTTCACTTTTGCATTCCAATCCCTCTCATTTTCAGAAGTTCCTGTTCAGCATCTGCTTGTAGTGTCACATTTTCTGCCTACAGCAGCTTTGTTGGTCTCTCCCTTCCAACCTGTGTGCTAATGTACTCCCTCTCCCATATAAAGACAAGTAGACTCAAAGCCTTATCCATACAGCTGTCCCTAGGAACCCCTCTGTGAGTCTGAGTATTATTTTACTTGTGTTATTATGTCCTTGTATATAGCATGCACTAATTTTACCAGTGCTTCCAAAACTTGAACCATTACAGGACTGCCCAAATCAACTTTCTTGAACCTTATCATATTCTTTTTCCAAATCTAGGAATGGCCAGTTGGACTCTTTATTCATCCCCAGCATATTCTCCACTGTCTGTCTCACTGCAAACATCTGGTCAGTTATACTACATATTGACCTGAATTTAATGTGTTCACTTCACTTCTTACTTTCTATTATTCTGTGTATTCATTTATAAATCACAATGCCAAGCACTTGAATAAGTGTAACAGGAGTTTGATACTACTGTACTGTCCACATTTGTGAATGTCCCCTTTGTTCTTATATGTTGGCACTAGTTACTTTCCAGTTATCTGGGATATGTCCTTCACTCCGCATTGAGCTGAGTAACCTCAGGAACCATTTCTCCCTTATCTCACCCAACATCTTGATATTATCTGCTGTGAACTCATCTAAGCTTGGTGCTTTCCCTGACCTTATTTTCCACAGTGCTATTCTTATTTTTTCTATGGCAAATTGTTTTTCCTCTTTCACTGTAGGCTGTGCACTGGGGGCAGTACAACATCTGTAGGGTTTTATTCATTCAGAAGCCTGCTGAAAAACTCTTTCCAACTGACTTTGATATCCTGTGGACTGTTGAGCAGATTGTTGCTGGCATCCCTTATGAATAGCATCTGAGGTTTATTCCCCCCACCACTATGCAGCCAGACATCAGTTCATCCCAGTGCCCCCATCATATGTCAGGTCTTTCAACCCCTTCTGATCTCTCTCAGACTTGCTTCAGCAGGAATGAGGCCGGCAAGGATCATTTGAACATCCCAGGACCACACATCATTCTTACTGCTGTGGTGGGTGGTTGTAATAGTCTGCTCTCATGTCTCCATTCCCTGTACTCATCCAATATGTGCAAAAGCTTCTCCCCTCTGTGTACCATGCCCCTCTGTAGAGAATGCCTGGATAAACACCCTCCCCCAGGATGGGCATGCCAATCCCTCCCTGCTGACCCCTCAGCCACCAAAGCCACTAATCAGACACAGGTCACCAGGACCATAGTTATGGCTTTACCTCTCTACACCATCTTCTTATCGTTCTGTTATTGTCTTGGAAACTGATACAGATTCCTGGTGTCATCTGCTGAGTCACTTTCCAAAAGTTGGTACAGTTTCTTTTGCACCTTTCTTTGTCATTGCAACGTCACTCCAAACCTCTTTGTTAGTCAACCAGTATTCCTTCTTGGACTGGTTTGTAATTTCTCCTTTTTCTTCCTGCTCTCCTTCATTCTTCAGATAATTTCCTGGATTTCTACATTCCACCACCAGTTTTCCTTATTTACCTTACTTCCATACCTGGCTTGGTGAAATATCTTTTCTACCATCTTCAGACATGCTGTTTTGAGAAGCTGCCATTCTTCTTTACTACTTACTCTTCTTCTTGAAGTGCTACACCCCTGAGTATTTTTGTGAACTCCTGTGCTTTCTCTTCAGTCAGCTTCCAGGTCTTCAGTCTAGTTTCTGTTTTTCTTAGAAACTTCTCTGACCACTACTTGCAGTTTGTTGTGGCCATCACTGTGGATAACTTTGCAGTGTCTGATTATATCCTCTTGCTCTGTTTTACTAGGAGAAAGTCTACCTCAGTTGATTTCAGACCACTTGTGTGTGTATGGTCTTCTGACTGTCTGTCTTGGTATATGCGTTGGCCACAATTAAGCCATTTGCCAAACATAAATCTAGAATGGCCTCTCTTTCATTATTCTTATTGCCCCACCCATGTGGACCCAAGCAGTCCTCATATCCTGGTCTGTCTTGCGTATCCCAATATAAGCATTCATGTCCTCCATTATCAGCATCAATTCATTTTCTCTTGTTTTATCTAGGTGGTCCTGTAACTATTGCATGAATGTCTCCATATTCTTCAACATCATAGCCCTGCTGTGCAGTATAGGCTGGCAGTTGGTGCAGAGAATTAATGCTATGCATTTTTAAAGTGTTTTCAATGGTCCAAAGTTGGATTCTTACAACCTTAATTTGCGTATATATGAAACTTTGAGCAAATCCCTTAACGAGAGTGCTCCAGGCTGAGCCTGACAAATAAATTACGAATAAATTATGAAGACTGTCTGTTTGCCATGAGCATGTCAATAATTCATCATCTCTCAATGTCTTCATAAGACTCTCTCCCCTAATAATTCCCACACTTTTAGTCTGTCTACACCTGACTTCCTCTAGATCCCAAGCCAAGAGATTTTGCTTTGCTGCATTTTGACCTTATCTCTTAGATACACAGAGTATCTGGTCTCCTCTTCCTTACCATCTGTAAAAAACTGAAAGATTGCCAGCCCAGCCAGATAGACTCTTGTAAATAATTCTATGTGATTTGTAAATATTAATATAATCCACAGGCTGGTTTTACAAATGTAAAAGAGAACTATATGTTATGATTAAACTATATGTTGTAGTGAGCTTCAAAAATGTAACCACAGTGCACTCTGCTGGAAGAAAGCTGATAAGCCAAGCATTGTATGACTGATAAACTCAGAGCCATGATGTCTGGACCAGCAATTTCTTTCTATTGTTTTGAGACCAGAGTTAATTGCTTGATTTTACTTATATAATGTCATTTATTGCTGTGGCTTCCTGCAGGTGCACATTACAAAAAGAAATGTACATTTTCAGTTTCTGTTATCCTGGGAAGATAAATCAGAACTGTTAAGAATGATGTAATCTAAAATCAGTCAGCAGTGATTTATTATCAATTTAAGACTTTCTCAAAGAGAAAGAATTAGAGCATTTTGGATTTTGTCTGAACCTGAACACATCTACTCACCAGTACTCTGCCTTTGCTCTGTATATATGTAAGTTATTATTGTTTCTCTTAGAAATAGATAGAAAATAGTAAGTTTAGTCTAGCTGTTTTCTATATTTATGTCAGACTATTCTACAGTATTATTTTAAAACATTTACCTGTGATCTCTGAACGCTTGACTAGCACTGTGTTGAATTGAGGAGATTTGTCTTGTGTTTTTATTATTTATTATTAAATATTTTTAAACCTTTCAACTGTGGTTGTTTTGTGTAGAGATAATTTAAGCTCTAGAGTACATTGCATGTATATAGTGATACTGTCCAAGCAAATCCAACAAGCCTTGCTGTTTGTCATACTTACTAATAGGATAATAATAATATTGCGCAGTAAAATTGGACACCCTTTGGTAAGGGCCTTATAAGTAGTTGGTATTAGTGGTTGGTGGCAGTGATTTCTACCTTATAGCCTGGGCAGAGAAGGAGGCATAGCTGGAGAACCTGTGCTAGCCTTCCACAGGAGTGTCTGTGTGTTTGTATATAACTCACATCTCAAAATGTGTGTGTGTGTGTGTGTGTGTGTGTGTGTGTGTGTGTGTGTGTGTGTGTGTGTGTGTGTGTGTGTGTGTGTGTGTGCATGTGAGCTACTCGAGCAGGGACATGAAGCACTGGTTGGGCAGAGAGGGTGCTGGATGTTTTAGCTTGACCACTAGGCTGAGACCTGTACCCTATAGCTGTGCCAATGGGGAGTCTTATTGGGGATCTGGAGGGAGAGGAAGAAACCATTCCCAGGCTGACTGTGATCTCTGTGTGCTCTTAAGGGAAATTGTACTTTACTGAGTGTGTACTTGTTATCCTTTCCAATGTGCATGCCCCTCACTGGTGCTAGTGGTGAGGATTGAGGTTCCTTGATTACTGAGCCAGTGCATGGGCATCACATATTAATTGTATGGCAGTGGTGAGATATCCACATCAAATACTAATTGTTTGATAGTGGTGAGTTAGCCACATCACATACTAATTGGCTTGTAGTGGTGTGGATAGTGAATTCCTGTAGCTTGTGTACAGTGATCACTGAAGGTGTTTTTGTACTTAAAATCAGCCACACAGTGAATATTCAGAGTTCAGATCACAATTGTTTTATTTCTTTTGTTAGCTTAGTTAGTCAGGGAGAGCAGGCAAGCATGTCAGCAGAGGAGTATGGGAAGCTGACAAGGAGCCAACTGGCTGAGATGTGCCAGGCTAATGGACTGGTGCATGAAAACCTGACTAAGGCAGACAGGATTGCAGCTTTGGTTACAGCTGCATCAGAAAATAGCAATCAGAAGGGTGATCAGACTGGCTGTGGAGATGTACAACACCCAGAGAATGAACAGTTTGACCTTTCTGCAGAGGACTTAAAAATCCATCCAGAGCTAAAGAGACTTGAGCTGGAAGCCAGGTGTTTGGAAACAGAAGCAGCAGAGAGACTGAGATGTCTAAAGGCTGAGGAGAAGGAGAAACTGCTACCCCTGAAAACTTAGGAGAAGATAAGGCAGAGGCAGCACGAAAAGGAGATGCTGACTCTTTGCCAGAGTCATGGAGGAAATAGGGAAGGGAGTAATTGGACCCCAGAAGCACAAAAAGGTCAGTAAATTTCTTCCACAGTTTACAGAGGGGGATGCTTTTGATAGTTTCATTTATATGTTTGAGAGGGTATGTAAACAGTATGATGTTGATCAAAGGCACTGGGTACGGTTCCTGACCACCTTACTCCATGGTAAAGCTGTAACTGTTCTGTCTAAATTATCTGATCGTGAATTTTTTGATTATACTGCTGTTAAGAATTTTGTTATAATTTTTTTATGCTAACACCTGAAGCTTATAAGAAAAAGTTTCATGAGCATAGATGCAAGGCAAATGAAAGTGTGTGTGAATATGTTGCTGAACTGAGCACTTATTTTCATAGATGGGTGAGTGGATGTCAGGTCACTACATTTGAAAGGCTGGCAGACCCTTTGGTGAGGGGAACAAGCCCTTAGCACTTTGCTTGAGGACATGAGGAAATGGTTAGCTGATGTGCTACTTCAGATGAGCTGGGGAAGAAGGGAGACCTATACCTAGTAAGCAGGACATCATTGCACAGGAAAGGGACACTCAGTGCTACTCATGGGTCTAAAAGAAAACATGGTGGGCAGCCCAAACTGCCCCAACAGAATCTGCCAGTAGCAGGGCAAGCCACTATTCCAGGTACAAGTTCAGAACATATGGTTAAATGTTTTGAATGCAGCCATTGGGGCCATGTGGCATATAGATGTCCACGAAGGTAAAGCAGGGAACAAAAGGTGAGAGAGCCAGTAAGTGGGAAGGACAAAATGCCAATAGTAGGTTACTTTGAGACAACAGGTGAACCAAACTACCATCCTGCTGATGTCCTCATAGGGAAGGATTTTGATTAGGCAGTACCATGTGTTAATGCAGTCACATGCAGCCAGGCTAGGAGACAAGCATGTGGGTCTGGTAGCCTGGGGAGACCCAGTCAGACCACATACTTGCAGCCATGACTAGTGAGGGGGTTACTTCAGGGAGGGAGCTACCCTGTAACATTGAGACTGAAGGTGAGCCACAGCTGCTTGTGGGTGCTGATGTTCCCTTGGACAGAGTGATTGCAAAGGTAGAGGTGAGTAGTAGTACCAAGGCTGACAGTGAAGCACTACTGTCAGAGTATGCCAGGCATCCTGTGGAAGGGGAGCTGGGAAGGGTTACAAAGAAAGAGTTGAGACAGGCTCAGCTCTCAGACCCTACATTGCAAGGCCTAAGGTAGGTAGCTAGTAAGGTGCCTGATTCTCAAGGGAAATGGGAATCTGTATTCTGGGACAAAGGGTTACTGTATAGAGAGTGGACCCCTGAGGGAGGGTTAGAAGGTGAGAGAATACAGCAGTTGGTGGTGCCTAGAGTCTACTATCTGGCACTGCTAGCCATAGCCCATGATATTCCCTTTGCAGGTCATATGGACATAAAACATACCAAGAGATGTATTATACAGAACTTCTATTGACCTGGAATTTCCAGAGATGTAACAGGGTACTGCAGGACCTGTGAGCAGTGCCAAACGGTAGGCAAGGCAGGAGACAAGGTGAGAGCTCCTTTGATGCCTTTGCCTGTGATTGAGGATTCATTTCAGAGGGTAGCTATGGATATTGTGAGGCCTATGAGTACCCCAAGTTCCACAGGGAAAAAGTATATCCTAGTGATATTAGATTATGCTACAAGATACCCTGAGGCAGTGGCTTTGTCCTCCACTGAGGCAGAAAACGTGGCAAATGCTTTGTCAGAAATGTTCAACAGGGTAGGTTTCCAAAAAGAAATACTGACTGACAGAGGTGCCGATTTCATATCAGACCTGCTGGCATGTCTGTGGAAGCACTGTGGGGTGAAGCACCTAAAGACCACCCCCTACCATCTCCAGACTAATGGTCTTGTTGAGAGGTTAAACTCTACAATCAAGTCCATGCCATGGGCATTTGCAGACCAGTTTAAGAGGGACTGGGATAAACATTTGCCCCACCTGTTGTTTGCTTACAGAGGGGTCCCCCAGGAATCCACAGGTTTTTCACTCTTTGAGTTGTCGTATGGGCATAGGGTAAGGGGGCCTCTATATTTAATTTGAGATGAGTGGGAAGGTGAGTTTGAATCCCACAAGGAGTCTGTTGTGGCAGATGTCCTAAGCCTCAGGGTAAGGCTCAGAGAACTCATGGGCTTGGCTCAGGAGAACCTTTCAGAAGCCCAACAGCAGAATAAGGTTTGGTATGAACTGCAAGGCAAATTAGTGTATGTCTTTTCACAAGCAGTATGTCTAATTGGGTGGCAACAGGTAATTATGAGTTCCTCAGCAGAAACTTCCACAGATATACTACATATCCCAGATAAGAAACGTTTTAAGAATGTATGGCTTCCTTCACTCACTGAATTTCTATCTCTGGTTCAAACACTGATGCAGTGTATGTTACTCCAGACCTTTTCATCTTCTCATAAAGAAACCTTTACCCATGACCACTATATAATACATTTGTTTCTGAATAGCTATCAAATAAATACTCCTGGAATCAATTTAGGATAATAACTGTAGTTATGAAGTTATACTAAAGCTCCAAGTGAAAATTTCTTTACTTTACATTTTTATCAGATGTATGCTTCTGAATTTATTGTTAAAAAAAAAAAAAGAAAAATAATCTAGTAGAAGCAAATCAAATGTAGATGCCAGACTTCACAACTAAAAATTTCTGGCAAGCAGAATGCACTAGAATAACATTTCTACAGTTAAACAAGAGTTGTGACTATTTTATGTTGACACACTCTCATTTTATTGAACAGAGTATGCCTCCCATACTAATAAACTGGGTTCTTTTGCTACTTAGTAACATAGTCATCTACATTTTAGTTTGATTAGCTTGTGAATAATACCAAAATGTGAGATGGTATCAAAAGCCTTGGCCAGATCCAGGTAGGCAGTGTTTACCAATTTGCAAGACTAATTCACCCACCATGTTCAAACCAAAACTGGTTTGGGTACAGGACTTGTAGACTGCCTATTTCCTTGTTAATAAGCTCCATACTGATGCATTCCATTGCAGATAAGACTGTTAAGTCTTATAGATCTATAGTTTTCTGGATCAGAAGTGGAGTTCCCACTTGTGGAGTGGGACTATTGCAGTTCTTCATTCCACTGGCATGAATCCAATAAAGAGTCTGAAGTTGAATAAGTTTAGTAGTGACTGTACCAGCCAGTGTTTAAGGGTTTATTCATAAATAGGGCAGAAGACCTGAAAAATACTTTGAGGTGGGCATATAAATTATCCCCAAATGAGATGGCATGGGAGATGGGGTCATCGAGATGAAGGGGGCACTTAAGTTTCATAAAGTCCCCAGTTAGCTGGATTAGGTTTGCCTTAGAGTAAAGGGTTTTGTGGTAAGTTAGGGTTTACCCTCAAAGAGTTAGATTTGACCAGTGAAATGGTATATAAGCATGTTGAGCATAGTGTCACTACACTAGTGAGAATCAGGGCCAATATTTTTAAACCCCTAGTTCGGACATCAGCCAGTTGGACTGAGAGGCTGGCATTAATGAAATCCAGTTTTTTGTGCATATTTATCTGAGATGGTATAGATTTCCCAGTTAATGGAGGGAAAATTGAAACTTCCCATCATCATGAGAATCATGTTGGGCTCAATAGGGAAGAATGTCAGTTTGTTTACATATACCTCATGGACTGCAGGTGACATGGAGGGGGCACAATAATTGGCTGTGATATGATATAGTGTAATATATATCATAAATGGGATATAGAGGAGTTCAAGGTTATTGTCCTGGCTTATAAGTCTAGAGGTGAAATGGAGTCTTAGGAATAAAGGCCATCTACTCCAGTAATACTGTCTTTTTCCACATTGGGTCTAAAAGAGTGGTAGGCATTGAAACCCTGCACTGTGGGGGTGGTACTGCTGTTCTGAGACTATAGCTCAGTAACTATGCAGACATGTATATTTTCAGGAGTTAGGAATGCCTATAAGGAGTGCAACTTCTTGTTTATGCCTCCAACATTGATTATTGTTACCTTTATGTAGTTATGATTTTGACTGGCTATGTATGTAATTTGAAGACACTGAATCTGCCTAAAAAGGCGCTATGGGGGAGGAAAGACTCTATATATGGGAATGCACTATATATGGATGCCATGAGGACAGAGGGGTACAAGCCATCCATAGCAAAGCAGGCAAGATTGTCAGTCATCTCTTCCCAGGTTGATATATATTGGATCACCTTAGAATGACATCAATAGCTAAGCCAATAATCAAAATCGGTTATCATTTGTTTGTATACTGGAATCACTCGAGACAAAGGCAAGATACTGCTTAATACTAGTTTCACACCAGTTTCAGATGCATAGTCTGAGGGCTTCAGGGCTACATTATGTCCATCTTCATGTGATACAAGGAAGTATGTCTCAAGCCATTCATTTCTTTGTGCACAATGACCATTTCAAATGTGTACCTAGGGTGAAGGGACTTAAGGACCCTAATAACACTGTTGACCTTAGCATCTGAGAGGCAGAAAACCATAACTCTGTCCTTGATCAATCTGAGTGGTGTAATTTGGAGTCTAACTATGGAGTCACTTATTACTAAGAAGTTACTAGATGTACTGTCTTAGCCTTACTGTCTTAAAGGTCCTGTCAGTTGAGTGACCCCTTTTTGTAGTTGTGTTATCTCTAGTTTCTGTTTACATTATCTGTCTGTTAGTGTGACACTGACTGTCCTGTATACCAAACCTTCATCTAGGAAGACTTTGTGGTTTAGGCATGGGTCTTTTAAGTAAGAAGGCTCATCTGTTTGCCCAGAACATGGTGGACATGGTTTTGTGAGGTGGGTGTTGAAATTGATAACATGCTGGTTACAGTTTACAGTCTTTGAGGAAAGGATGGCCTCCAATGTTAGTAGATACTTGCACCTCTCACATAGGGAATAATTTATAGGAAGACTCAAAAAGCTGTCAGTGTGCATGAGGCAGTTCTTGCATAGCCTCAATGTTCCTGCTACAGTCAGGCTGGCAACAGACTGTAAGACAAACTGTGACTTCATGATATTTAGGGGCCTGATGAAATATAGAGTACAAATGAGTCATAATGAAATGATTTTGCAGGAAAGGTCTATATACTAAAAGACTAGTGTTAGAAAAATATGTATTAGTAATATGCATGCTTAGTGCATTCGAGGTTTAAAAAGAGTTAATACATTTATTCTGTTCACACTGCATAAATCTGCAGAAGCTACATTCCAATCCTGTTATGTCATATGCGCAGCTATGATCTGCTTATGCTTTGGAAATTAACAGGAAAGCATTTGATTTCTGCTAATGTCATGAAAATAATAATAGATGTTTAATTTCTACTAATGTCATGAGATTTAAACAAAGAGTTATTGATTTTCTGCTTATGCTATGAGAAAGTACATAACTGCTGAAGCTATTGATAATGAAAACAAAGGCTGTTTGAAAATAGAAACCGTAGTCAGCATTACTTGTACCTAAGCTAGAAATGTACCTTGAAATGTAACACATATATATTAGAACTGCACAATGGAAGAATAGAAAGTTTGTAGTGGGCTAAAAATAAAGCCCCAAGGCCAGGTTGTTTTTCTCAGATGTTTTTCATAAATCCAGTCATGTCAGCAGGAAATCCAAGTAACATTTTCTGTGTAACACATAGTGAGTTTTAAATCTGAACATGTCAGCAGGAAATCTAAGTAACATTTTCTGTAGAATAATACAGAAAGCTGTGTCTAACTACGTCAACCATAGAAAAGTAACATTTCATAGAACTGTATAAAAGAAGCATACTTCCTACTAGTAATTTAGGCAAAATCCTGTATCTGCATGTTTTGTCTCCTTGCTGCAAGTAATAAAGGGTGCCATACCTGAACCTTACTTGAATTGGTCTTTGAAATTTTTTCCTTTGACAGATTGGTCCTTCGGACCGGAACCCTCACTTCACCTCAGATCAGACGGGCCGGGTGGTTGAGACCATACGGGGAAGAAACCAAATCGGTTCTTCTTATTTAAAAAGCCCTCCAACTGAATTGTCATACAAAAGAGGCCAACCACTTTCTGATCTGCGACTGAAGGACAGGTCTCCGTGAATCAGGTGATCAGTCACATAGGCTCAGGTAAGGTGAATCTACTTTTTTCTGTTTTCTGTTTTAGATCAGGGACTAGATTTGTATTGTTTTTGTCAAGACTGTATTTTACAAGTCAGGGACAGAAAAGATTACTGTCTTGTCATAAATCATGAGAAACAGAATAGGTAGGCAGTCATTCTGAAGAGACTATAACAAAATCAGTGGTACCACGTTAAAAATAAGAGAAGTTACGTAATGATCAAAAGGGTAGAACAAAATGGGTAATAATTGCACAAAAAGACCCCAAAATCCACTGTTAACCGAAGATGCAAAATACATGCAGTTGCAGCGTGCCAACAATATTAAATACTATTCAAAATGGGTTAATAAGTCTAAATTTGACAGAAAATTAGAAAAATCCTCGCTTATCAAACTTGTCAAATAGCTCAAAACTGATTCCAAAGGTCGAGTAAAAAAGCAACTCCAATTAGAAATTCCTCAGGCACACAGGTGGATTGAGGAAGTAAACCGTAGGGAACAAAAGAACAACAATTTAAAAACAATGTTTTTAGATAAGGAGGACAATAACTTAGTAATAGCATCGGCCCCTCCGCCTCCCTTACCAGAATATGAAGCAAGTGAACAGGTTAGTCCACCCCCATGATATCCTGTTGTCACTGAAAATAGAGACATTAAAAAAGTAAAACCATTTATTAGAGATCCCATCGGGACCAGGTCTCGAACACGGACAGGTAACTCAAATGAAGGCATTGAGTTATATCAAATGGTTAAGAATTCATGATCTATGAGCAAAGAAGAAATATGCCCACTTATAGAAGTACCTAATCCTCAGGCAGGACAAGACGGTCAGGACCCAACCATTTTAGTGTATAGACCCTGGACTCTGGAAGATATCTGGAAAGCCACTGAGGGAATTCCCCATCCAAAAGTTAATTTTAGAAAGTTCTCAGAAGATTTACAGGGAATGAGGCTGAGTTATAACTTAAATGAAGAAGAGGTAGAAAAAGTAGTTAGACAAATTGTGGGGCCAGATTGGCACATGATTAGTGACAACTGGAATCCCCGTGACGCTGCACACAGACCCCTCCCACATAGCAGCACAGAACTAGACAACAGAGTAAAAGGTCTTACAGACCGTATCTATGAAAAATGGAAGCCAAGGGCAGACTGGACTTGCATTAATCAATGCATCCAACAAGAAGGTGAAACTATTGACTGATATTATGCCAGATTATTAGAATGTTTTAATAACCACTGTGGAATGCAGGTTCCTGAATATCAAACACAAGATTCCCCATATGAACAGCAGTTAAAGAATGCATTTTTAAAAGGCAGTATTGCACCCATAAGCAGTTTTATTACAAAACACATGGTAGATCATCGTACAAGCAGGTTACAGTCATTACTTGAATATGCTAGGCATGCCGAAAGGCATTTTAATAGCAAAAAGAAAAAAGAAAGCCCAAGTATTTTCTGTAGAAGATGGAGCAGAAGTATATGTAGTACAGTCTGGGAAAAAGGGCAAGAGAAATGCCCAGGGAAACAAGCAATCTGATCAGCGATCAGAGGACTTTGAAGGACGAAAGAAAAGGGGTGAATGTTTTAAATGCGGTAAAAAGGGACACTTGGCAAGGGATTGCAGGAAAAACAAGAAGGCAACCACAGAAGACAAGGAGGGTGAGGACTGACTATATGGTAGTCAGGAATCACTAGGAGGGGATAGCGGAGAAAGGACAAATGAGAATGTGATAGAGGGAGTAGAGGATGTGACAGAAGAAACAGAGGAAGTGCAAGAAGTTACTGACAATGAAGAAAATGAAATATTAGACCTAGCTTTATTGAGCCTGGAGCTCTATTTAGCAGACACAAAACTAGAAGTTACACTCTTGGTAGAAGGGAGGGAAGTCAAATTCTTGTGTGACTCAGGGGCATCACGAACCTTGATACATCCCTCCAAACTGCCAGAAAACACAGAGTCACCTGATTATATACTGGTAAAAGCAGCTAATGGACAGCTGTATTGGGAGCCCCTCTCCCATAACATTGTAATAACTCATCCTGTTTCAGGATTAACTCAGAAAAGCAAAATTGTTGTTTCTGCAAAATGCCCAGTAAACCTCTTGGGCAGAGACCTTATGCAGCTATTTGGTATAGCAGTAGTCCCAACCATGCAGGGTATGGAAGCACAACAACAAATTGATACCTTTGCAGTACAATTGGAGGGTGAAATGTTTTATTGGTACAGCCAGGACTTGGTTACAACTGGTCCAGGGACTGTGACCGAAGAATTAATGAATGTAGCCATCAGCAAGTTCCCCTCCCTTGACATTGATAAGCAACATCTGTTGCACTGTACCCTGTATTATTGTAACACACCAGGACATGATAAGGAATATGAGCAAGAATTGTTTAAAAATCATGCAAACAGATTGATATCACGTAACCTGTACTGGGACACAAAAGGGAACAGTGTAGCCAGCTGTTCATTGCCCCAGGAATTCTTTGCACTCTATAAATCTAATCAATTACCAAATGTTAGCTTAACCAAGGACAAAAACATAGAATGGGCAGACCTAGAAGAAAAAGTCACGAGATGGGAGAAACAGACAGAATTAGAACTGTCAGAGCAGGGAATACAAATGCAGAAGCTGAACTGGATAACTCAGACCCACCCAGCTGTACACTTGCAGTCTAGCAAGGACAGCTGATTAGCACTCCTATTAAAGGAGGAAGAGAATGCCTTACAGAATATACCAGAAACTCTCTGGTCAACAGGAAAGTCAGATGTAGGACTTATTCGTACAGCGGGACCAGTTACTATCATGGCAAAGTCAGCATTTAGACCACAGAAAAGACAGTATCCCTTAAGAAAAGATGCAGAGTCAGGAATCAAACCTATCATAGCAGCTTTACTTAAGGAAGGGGTGCTGGTGGAATCTCCCGATTCACCATGTAACACACCCTTATTTCCTGTTAAAAAAGCAAATAGAGAATGGCGTATGGTCCAAGATTTACAAGCTGTAAATGATGCAGCAATACCAAGGGCACCTACAGTGCCAGACCCACACACCCTGTTGAATGATTTAAAACCTCAACAGAAGTATTTTTCTGTGGTAGATATCAACAATGCATTTCGATACCGATACACCCTGAAAGCCAGTATTGGTTTGCATTCACATTTCAGGGAAAAAAGTATACATATACGCAACTACCACAGGGATATTGTGAAAGTCCAACAATATTCTCATAAGAAATGGCAAGCAACTTGGCGGGATTTACCCCACCAAGAGGCAGTCAGATTTTACTTTATGTTGATGACATCCTGCTGGCGGCCCCCACCCAGCAAGATTGTAAAGAAGATACCACAGCGCTATTATGATTCTTAGCTGCTGAAGGACATAAGGTAAACAAAAATAAACTGCAGCTTTGGAAAAAACAAGTCAAATACCTAGGATATGTAATATCCAAAGAAGGTAGAACATTAGATGAGGACAGAAAAGTAGCAATTTTGCAAGCACCAAAACCCACTACCAAGAAGGAAATTATGTCTTTCCTGGGTACAACTAATTTTTGCCGGAGCTGGATTCCAAACTATGCCTTGGAATCTGCACCTCTGTCTGACCTGATATATAAAAAGCCTATAGCAGCACAGGATTTGTTACAATGGACACCAGAGGCAGAATCTGCTTTCTGCAAACTGAAACAGTTAATAGCATCTTCATTAGTTCTGGGATTACCAAACTACCATAAACGTTTTTTCCAAACTGTAGATTGTAAGCAAGGTTATATGACATCAGTGTTAACACAACAGCATGGGGACAAGCAATGCCCCATTGCTTACTATTCATCACAACTAGACCCAGTGGCACTGTCCTTACCTCACTGTGTACAAACAGTAGTTGCAGCTGAAATGGCAGTACAGGCTTCGGCTTCATTAGTTTTATTCCACCCTCTTACTTTGAGAGTGCCTCATGCAGTTGTGATTATTTTACTGCAAGAGAAGGTAGCATATCTTTCCCCTGCTAGGCATGTTTCCTGTATGACTATATTGTTGAGCCAACCTCACATGACAATTGAACGATGCATAACTTTGAACCCTTTTACCTTGCTCCCAACCTCTGCAGATGGCACACCACACCGCTGCCTGCAGGTGATTGAGCAAAAGACACTACCTAGAAAAGATCTCACGGATGCCCCCTTGGATGATGCCGAGGTGACATACTACGTGGATGGTTCATGCAAAAGGGGTCCTGCAGGACAGAACCTAGTAGGATATGCAGTAGTTTCTGATACTGAGATTGTATAAGCAAAACCTTTACCACACAACTTATCTGCACAGGCAGCAGAATTGATTGCCTTGACACGGGAATGTACCTTAGCAAAGGGTAAATGTGTAAACATTTTTACTGACAGCCAGTACGCTTTTTCTACTGTACATGTTTTTGCGCAACAGTGGAAAAACCGAGGAATGATAACATCTACTGGCAAACATATCAATCATGCACAGTTTATTTTAGATCTTTTAGAATATATTCAGTTACCTCAGAAAGTAGCAATTTGTAAATGCACAGCTCACACCAAGAAACAAGATAGCATTTCAAAAGGTAATGCGAGAGCTGATACAGCTGCAAAACAAGCAGCTTGAGAAGTATTTTTTTTAAATGAGGAACTAAAACCCTCTGAGATTTTAGACTTAGAAATATTAAAGACAATGCAGACACTCACTATGCAAGCTGAGAAACAAAGATGGGTAAAACGAGGAGCAATTCTCAAAAAGGGGCTGTACATCTCTAAAGAAGGGAAACCAATACTACCAGCTAATTTGTTTAGATATGCAGCTTTGTTGAGCCATGGGCAATGCCATGTCTCAATAGGGGGGATGGTACAGCTGGTGAACCGAGTGTTCACAACATACGGATTTACAAACTACTCTAAAAAATTTTGTTTGATGTGCCAAATTTGTAACAAACATCATGCACAAGGGGCGTTAAAGCCCAAGCAAGGGAGTTTCCCTACACTACCATATCCATTTCACACTATCTGTATGGATTTCATAGAATTGAACAAATGTGAAAATAAGAAGTATTGTCTTGTCATTGTAGATATGTTTTCCAGATGGGTGGAAGCCTTTCCAACCAAAAGTCCAGATGCAGCCACAGTAGCAAAAGTTCTTGTCAAAGAAATTATCCCTAGATTCGGCACTCTGGAAAGGATCTACAGTGACAACGGTACATACTTTCTAAACCAAACCATACAGAAGTTAAGTAAGCATTTTGGTATTTCTTTAAAAAAATCATTGTGCATACCATTCACAATCTGCAGGGCTAGTTGAGAGGCATAATGGAATATTAAAGAATAAATTAAGAAAGTTAATAGCAGAAACAGGAAAGAACTGGGTGTATTGTCTGCCCCTGGCACTGTTGAGCATGAGAACTCTTCTGACTGCAAAAGGATTGACTCCTTTTGAAAAACTGCTTGGAAGGGCTTACTATACACCCCAGTTAAAACTTTACATGCCCGCAGACCAGGAAGCTGACTATACATTAGCTGAATATATGAGAAATTTGTTGAATTCGAAACATCTGTTGCAGTCAAATTCTGTTTCAGATAAAGAACAAACCGAAACATCGGAAGTGGCAGTGATCCCAGGGGACTGGATTTGGGTGAAAATCATTAAAAAGAAAAATTGGACATCACCAAGGTGGGAAGGTCCATACCAGGTGCTTTTATCGACACCCACTGCAGTCAAAATCACAGAGCGAGCCTCGTGGATCCACCTGACACACTGCAAGCTAGTTAAAAACTTTGAACTGGACAAAAATCTTACCACTCCATCGGGGCCCTCAGCACAAAGTCTGGCTACAAAGGGGGGGGGCAGATCAATAGGACTGATCCATCTCAACCCCAGTGAAGAAACCATCGGTGCTGAAGGTCCTATTAGGGCAGAGAGTAAGATCACATGTCAAAAGCAAAAATGATAGAATCCAGAAAAATCCAAATAAAACTACTCGGAAGAGTCGGAGAAAACAGGAATGCAGAACAACCATTTCCTCAGAAGTATTGCATAATCATCCTGTTAACGGTACTAGCGACAATAATTTTTTTGTTGTGGCCATTCCTTTTCCCAGCCACACAAACTGAACTGAATAAACGTGGAGAGCTGCATGTAGAGTGGCACCCAAATGTCAACACTTACCAGGCAATCAAATATGTGTATGCTGAGACCTTCAATGTTTTGAATTGCTGGATTTGCACATCTTTGCCAGCAGCATACGGGGGTTATTGTTAACTTCAGTCCCCCTAGGGGCCAACAAGACTTGGGAAAATTTAGTCTATGATACATCAGATGTTACATCACAAGATAAAGTAGCATTGCACTTGTCTGTTCGACAGAAGGGGACTGTGTGTTTTTACAAAAATGATACAGTTCAGGTGGGTTAGAGCAATTGCAATGTGACTGTTCCCTATAGATGCTACAATAAAACTGATAACACAGGTTCCTATTGCAACACAACCTAGGATTCATTTTTTGAACTGATGCATAGGACAACTGATGAAGTAAGACATAATGCTGACCTCTATAAACAACTGATTATAGTTGACAAAAAATGTTTCATCCAGAACCAGGACATAGTAAAGTTACTACCAAAGTAGAAGACTGTTATTTTGTATGTGTTAGGAAAGCATACAAGTGGTTACCTGAGAATTGGTCCGGCAGTTGTTATTTGGGGTACCTGGTTCCGGCCATATGACACACAGCAGTTTTGCCTCAGGGGAAAATTCGATATGTTCGACGAGAACTCAAGAAGTCTGTCAATCCAGTGGGGCAGATCAATGTGGGCTGGTAAAACCATCATGCTGTGGGCATAGGGAAAAATGGACTGTCGCACATGGACTGGGTGATACCATCATCTCATGGACAGGTATACTGCCAGTATATGGAGCAACAAAATCAATCTGGGAACTGAGAAAACTGTCTAAACTTCTCGAAATAAAGAGCAATGCAACCTTTTCCGCACTAGAATTGGTAACAGATGAACTGACTGCCATGAGAACTGTAGTGCTTCAAAACTGCATGGCTCTCTACTTCACCCTAGCGGCAAGAGGAGGTACTTGTGCTTTAATCCAGGAGGAGTGTTGTTCATATATTCCTGACCACAAACATGAGATAGACAATCACCTTGAGGTAATTCAGCAAGTGTCTGCTATGACCAAACCAGGACCAAATCCATTGACGGACTTTTTCCAGAGATTGTTTGGGGGGGTGGGGCAGTGTCCTGATGAACATCCTGATTGCCTTCTGTGTGGGAATGATCCTACTGGTGGTATGTGTTTGCTGCTGCATCCCCTGCATGAAGAGACTGATTAAAGACTTTATAGACATGTCAGTTTCAGAAACCTTATACCAAGGTGCTGAACTTGATGAATTGTTGAAAAATTGAAAATGCTTTCATAAGTTTAAACTAAATGACTTTCTTAATTGCAAATCCTGAGTAGGAAGAGGTTAGGGGAAGAAAAACTGATTATGCTTATTTTGAAAGAAGAATAAAAGTATTAAAAGGGGGGAAATGTTAGAAAAATATGTATTAGTAATATGCATGCTTAGTGCATTCGAGGTTTAAAAAGGGTTAATACATTTATTCTGTTCACACTGCATAAATATGCAGAAGCTACATTCCAATCCTGTTATGTCATATGCACAGCTATGATCTGCTTATGCTTTGGAAATTAACAGGAAAGCATTTGATTTCTGCTAATGTGATGAAAATAATAATAGATGTTTCATTTCTACTAATGTCATGAGATTTAAACAAAGAGTTATTGATTTTCTGCTTATGCTATGAGAATGTACATAACTGCTGAAGCTATTGATAATGAAAACAAAGGCTGCTTGAAAATAGAAACCGTAGTCAGCATTACTTGTACCTAAGCTAGAAATGTACCTTGAAATGTAAGACTTATATATTAGAACTGCACAATTGAAGAATAGAAAGTTTGTAGTGGGCTAAAAATAAAGCCCCAAGACCAGGTTGTTTTTCTCAAATGTTTTTCATAAATTCAGTCATGTCAGCAGGAAATCCAAGTACCATTTTCTGTGTAACACATAGTGAGTTTTAAATCTGAACATGTCAGCAGGAAATCTAAGTAATATTTTCTGTAGAATAATACAGAAAGCTGTGTCTAACTACGTCAACCATAGAAAAGTAACATTTCATAGAACTGTATAAAAGAAGCATACTGCCTCCTAGTAATTTAGGCAAAATCCTGTATCTGCATGTTTTGTCTCCTTGCTGCAAGTAATAAAGGGTGCCATACCTGAACCTTAAGTGAATTGGTCTTTGAAGTTTTTTCCTTTGACAACTAGGATGAGCAATGAGTCCAAATACAAGAGCTACAATTTAACCCATGCTGGGGGTGGGTATCACAGGATTTACCCAGAGCTGGTGTGATTTGATTGCAAGTGCAAAGCCTGAGTTATGAAATGAAGCCAACTGTGGATAAATCTTGTGATACCCATGTCCAGGAATGAGTTATTGCTATTATTCAATGACATTATTTAGGAAATAAATTGCTTACTTTTCTTAAATAATGTCTTTGCATAATGGCACTGTAGTGTTCCTTTGTATTTTTCCTTGTTTGCTGATCTACTGCACATGCGTATGGGACTTATATTCTGATGCTGGCACAGTACATCAGTGTAGCGGAGGAGAAATTACAGAGAAAAGAGAATCTCCATTGCTGTTTTTTTTTTTGCCGACATACTTTTAATGCAAGAAATCTGGACAAAGCCCAGCATAATGAAGGCACAAAGGTCTAAAAATAGGGACAGATTTTAAATAGTGCTCATACAAACTTAGAAAATTGCTGGATGATGGCATACATTTTCAGAATGATATGAAGCTTGTATCTGAAATGTTGGTCATTGTTTATTAACTTCAATCCCTGTTGCTTGCCAGAAAACTACAATTTTATGAGGAACAGACCAAAAGTACAAGACAAAAATCTGGACATTTGAGAGGTATTTTGCTCATATTTTCCAAGGGGCATTGCGGAAATGAGTCTGCATGTTTTCCCTGTGGTCATGTGGGTTTCCTCCGGATGCCCCAGTTTCCTCCCACATCCCAAAGACATGCTGTATGTGGATAGGACACTCTAAATTGGCCCTAGGTGTGATTGTGTGTGTGTGTGTGGTGTCTTCTGTGTAAGGTTGGGTGCTGGGCTGGCAAATTGACACTGTAAATATCCACTGCCAATCATGAGCAGACAGGTGATCTGCTGTGGTGACCCCTAACTGGGAAAAGCCGAAGGAAGAAAAAGAAGAAGATTGCGGAAATACAAGGAAAATCAGGTACTTTTCTTTTTTTTATTATTTTACAGAATGTACCTGATTTTTCTCACATTTTGTTCTGTCCCTCAGCATATACCAATTGAAAAGTCTGGCCACTCAATAGTCCTTCAACGTCCATACTTTTTTCTATTGTTATATGCTCGATTTACAATGTGCACGTTCGTTGGGCCATCCAATCAGATTACTCATTTTTGTAAATTAATGAGCCATTATTGTATAATTATATATGTACGATATAAATAAATGAGGGGTGGAAAGTGCAGCAACAACTACTGAATAAGTGAAGCAGAGACTACCAACTTGTCTTTGTGTCATAACAATAGCTTTGTAGAAGTGATTTGGTTTGAGTGTCACAGCACTAGCTTAATATAAATGTTTTGGCTTGGCTGCTACCACAACAGCATAGTACAGTGATGAGACAATCAGTAGTCTACAACTATGACTGGACTCGTCCTTGGAATGCCTGCAGCAGACACCCAATAATCAGAGGAATCATACAAATTATAGGAAATGCAAGGCAACTGAGTCTTGTGTCCATTTATGCCTTGCCAGTATTTAGACTGTACCTCATTTTTCAAGAAGGGCTAGGTCATTGTAGCCAGTGAATTTGTGAATACCCATCAATTCGTATGCTTCCCATTTCAAGGAAGATAATCTCTCAAACTGCTTGATTTGCTATGGGACTCTATTCCACCAGTGGGGAATGTACTCTGTAATAAACCTATCTTGCCACCATGTTTTATTAATTTGCTGATAAAAATTTAGATCCTGGTTCTGTTTTTTGTGTGTATGATTTGTGAAGACACAAGAGATTTAGCCCCACTGGGGCTCTAATGTCATGGAAGGCAAAGCACAGATCTCCCCTCCAAAGTCTATAAGATACAGAATAAAGAGACCATGCTTCCAGCCTTTTCTGGTAGTTTAGGGTTTCTAAGCCAGTGACATTCTTAGTTACAGCCTCTGGGGCATTTTCTAGTTGTTTAATACGTCTAGTGAGGTATATCTCAAAGAGGACATTGTATTCAGTAACTGGCATATTCGACAATGAACATAAGAGGACAATGACGACTTTCGATCTGGATGACGTTTCTTTATAAACATGGTAATAACTTTAGAGGTTTCCTCCACTAGCTCATTTCTATTTATATTGAAGTGTTTAACCCTCAAAAATTTATCAAAATGGAGTACTTTTAAAAGATGTGTAAGGTGATGACTAATACCCAAAACATAATCAGCAATGGCAGTAAAGTTTCTATATAGTTTGGCAATGCTGTCTCCTCAAATTGATGAAAGAGAAAGGTTCAAACAATGTAATTCAAGTGAATGAAAAAAATGAATAAATGTAGAATCAGTTTCCATAATGGTTAAAGTTGTCGCCTCCCATGCACAAGGTACACAGTTCTATCCTTACCTCCAGCCAATGCCTGTTTGGAGTTTGCATGTTCTCCCTGTGTCTTTGTGGGGATCCTCCCACTTCTGAATAACATTTTGAGTGTTTCCATTTGAAACTCTCCAATGAATGGAGCTGTGGGCAGCAGCACAGACTCTACATGGTGCCCTATAAAGGGAAGAGTTGTACAAACCAACCATTTTGGGTATCTACTGTGGTGCACAGTATCCATAAGATAGGAGAACACAGATCACAGAATGAGTGCTGTGGCAGGGTTAACTACTCAACAGTGTAAAATATGGCTCTAGGTGATTTGGGTCATGTTGACTAATGCCGCCAAATGGGCATCGGTATTTACCAGTGATGAGTGGGTTTGAGGACCCAACCTATGCCAGGGACCTATACTAATGGTGGGAGGGGTGCATGTGCTCCATTGGCCAGTGTGTGCATGACATAAAGTCCAGCAGGCCTGAGTCAATAAGCTACTGGCTGGCTGGTGTCTAGTGGCCCAGCCTGAGTGACCTGGGATAGTGTTGTTGAGTGAAAACTGGGTATAAAACCAATCAAGCTGCCAAATATGAGCTGAGAATTGCTACACTTAATGTAGGTTCACTAACAGCATGCAGCTTGTAAGTTGATGACATGATAATATGGGGGAGGCTGGACATCCTATGTATCCAAGAGACAAGATAGAAGGGGACTGAAGTGAAGACACTACAGATCCAGCATCTACTACTCAGGAGGAGGACAGGGTAGAAATAGTGTGGGAATTCTGGTGAGACAGAGGCTTCAGAATTCAGTGAGGGATATCATCAGAATTAGTGACAGGCTCATGGCAATCAGACTCCATTGTAATGATAGAAAAGTATTCATAATCTCAGCCTATGCCCCACAGCAAGGTTGTGATAGTGAGGAAAAGAGTGCATTCAGACAACAGTTGCAGGACCTACTAGATAAAGCAGACAACATGCATTGATAATGGGTGACTTGAATGTGCATACTGTGACAGACATAATAGGATATGAAGACTGTCTGTGTCTACATAGGTGGGGCAACAGGAATAAAGAAGGAGATGCCATTTTAGATTTCTGTCTGGCAAATGGTTTAATAGTAGACAACACATGGTTCAAAAAGCGAGACAGTCACAAGATCACATATAAGAGTGATCAACTCAGGTAGACTTCCTCCTTATAAGGAAAGGGCACTGGAGTAGAACCAATGATTGCAAAGTCATCCAAGTGAAACAGTCAGCCTGGAGCATAAACCACTGGTTGCCACAGTCAGCTGCAAGCAGGAGTCAGAGAAGGCTCTAAGGTCAGCAGAGACCAGGCTGAAGATCTAGCAGTTGAATGGAGAGAAAATACAACAGTTCAAGGAATTACTCAGGAATCTAGCACCCCAAGAAGAGGAAGAAATGGGCGGAATTGAAAAGAATGGCAGTACCTCAAAACAGCATGTGTCAGGACTACAGAAGAGATATGTGGCCGAGCCAGGTATGGACATAAGGTACATAAGGAAAGCTGGTAATAGAATGCACAAGTCCAGGAAGTCATCAAAAGAATGAATCAGTGCAGGAAGAAGTGGGAGGAAAAAAAGACCGACCAGGCTAGGAAGGGATACAGGTTGGCTAACAAAGAAGATAAGTAGGGACTTGCAATAGCAAAGAACAAGGCATTGAAGGCACTCTACCAGCTTCTGTAAAGTGACTCAGTAGGTGGCACAAAGAAACTATATCAGATTGCAAGGCAAAAACAGAAAGATAAAGAAGACAGTCAGACAACCTTCATAAGGGATGCCAGCAACAACCTGCTCATCAGTCTACAGGACATCAAAGGCAGATGGAAGGAATATTTCTAGCAGCTTCTGAATGAAGAAAACCCTACATAAGCTGTACTGCCCTAGACATAGTCTACAATGAGAGAACAAGAGGAGCCACCCAAGTAGAAGTAAGAATATCACTAAGGAAAATTAAGTCAAGAAAGGAAGCAGGCTCAAATGAGGTAATCAGATATGATAAAGATACTAGAAAATATGGGGGAGAAGTGGCTCCTTAGGGTATCCATAGCAGTGTGGAGAGAAAGGTGTATCCCAGATGACTGGAGAATAAGCATACTTGTGCCAGTTTACAAAAATAAATGGATATCTACAACTGTGGGCAGTACAGAGGCATCAAACTCCTGTCACATTGCATGAAGGGTCTGGAGAGGCTGATTGATAAAAGGATATGCAGAGTAGTAGAATGTAAGATGGGAGATGAGCCGTTTGGTTTCAGATCATTAAGCAGCACAACTGACCCAATGTTTGCCATGAGACAGTTCAGAAGAAGCTAGAGATCAGGAAAGAGTCCAACTGGGCATTTCTAGACTTGGAGAAAACATATGACAAGGTCACAAGAAACCATTTTGGGCAGTACTGTGATGGTTCAAAGTCTGAGAAACATTGGTAGAATTAGTGCAAGCTATGTATAAGGACCCAATGACTCAAGTACAAACAGTGCTCGGTCTCACAGAGGTGTTTCCAGTGGGAGTGGGTGTGCATCATGATTCAGCTCTGAGCCCACTGCTGTTCAAACTGATGATCGAATAAATTAGCAAACAGGTTGGAAGGGACAGATCAACAGAGTTGTATGCAGACGATGTGGCCTTACAGGCAGACTCTGATCAAGAACTTCAACAAAGGAAAGGGGAACGGAATGCAAAACTGAGGGCACATGGGATGAAACTGAGCACAGATAATGCAGTGGTAATGGCAGCAAGTAGGGGAAGTCAAACGAAGCTGAGAAATGAGACAGAAGGGAAGATAGAGGAACATGTTAAATGCTTCATGTATCTGGGAGGGGTGGTTGAGAAGAAGAGAAGTCTGAATGAGGAGGTCAAAGCTAGAATCTGAGGGACTGCAGCCAACTGGCATAATGTTTCAGGTGCAGTGAATGACAGAAGAATGCCTGATGCTAGAAGCTGAAAAGTAAGGTGTACAAGACAGTGGTGTGCCCAGTACTACTGCATGGTACAGAAACCTGAGCAGTAAAGGCAGAGCATATGAGGAACCAGAGGTGATGGAAATCTAGTGCCTGAGAAGGGTGGTAGGATGCACACTTTGGGACAGACAAAGAAATGAGAACATAAGAGCCAAAGTAGCTCCAGTTGCAGAAAAGATCAAAGAGAACAAATTGCAGTTGTTCAGACACATGCAGAAAAGTAGAAGACAATTTGGTGAAGTTGATTTCGGACAGAGAGGAAGAAGGTAAGAAAAAATGAGAATGTCTAGCAAAGAGGTAGATGGATTGTGTGAGAGAAGATCTGCAACAGTCAGGCATGAGTGTCAAAGAAGACAGGACTGTGGCACTAATCAAATCTATTATTGGACAACTCAGATAGAAAACCAGATATACTTCACATGCCCATCAAAAACTAAAATATAATTGCCAATTTAACAACAAAAATAAATAAATAATGGCCTATTTCTGCAAAAAAAAACTTATCTAAATATGTTGCTTTTCAAAAGCCCCTTAACATGGGTAGCTGAAACAAAGAAGGTTTCTTTAGCTATGCCTTTAACCTGCTGTATCTTTAATCCCTTCACCAAAGGAAAATATTTTTTCTAACACAAAATAGCCAGAACAGTTATATATTCAAATGAAGGAAAATCTCCAAGATACAGGAAGAGAGCCTTAGCACCATGTATGAACTGCGTATTTGTACATAAACTCACAACATCATAACCCAAACCTTCCTGTTTTGTAAATTCTAAAATATGCAATAAGAAGTAAAAAGAATCTCATATATAATAATTTAAACTTACAGCAGACATAACCAAATAACTATTAATAAAGCTGTATATGCTTTTAAGCAAAGACCCACCACTGGCCACCAAAAAGGCCTGCCTGGAGAGTTATGTAGTTGCTTTTGTATTTTTGGTAAAGAATAACAATCAGGCAGCTTTATCCCTTCAAGTAAAACATTTCTAGAAATATCATTTAAATATGTCTTCTAAGATTGTTCATAAGCTTTAACAATTATTTTAAGTTGGAGTCATACTGGATCACATTCATAACTACTACAGTTGTGGCTTTTTTGGCCTATTCAATAACAATACTGCCATTTTTGCAGAGTTGCCTTAATATACTCCAATGTTACTTAGTTAGGCTTTATGTAGTATCTGTAATATTTCTGACAGTATTACACAGGTCTTCAATTTCATACTTTAAAGTTTATGAGAAACATTTATCACATGACTTTTATAAAGAAAGTATAAAGATACTGTTAACTTTAATAGCACTGGTATCAAAAAGCCAACAAACATTATTCATAAAATAATTTCCTGAACATGAATACAATGTCCTTATTAAAAAGATTTCCATTACTAATATCATTAAGTTCCAAATCTCTCTGCTCAGATTTGGCAGGTAGACAATCAGAATCAGAAAAATGATGTAACAAGGATAAAAGACACCCGTGTTTTACTTTTGAAGTAATAGTAAAAACGGTAGGCACAAAATGGATATCTCATTTCAATTCATCCATTTGTTAGTTCATTAATACGACTGGTGAAATACTAATCACATCACTATAGTAGAAAGAAGTCAAATGATTAGAACATTTATCATTTTCATAGCACAAATCAGAAGGTGAGACATTTATACCATAGTTGCAGTCATTAAAGTTTACTTTATAGCATTTTATCTTGTGTACCATTTATTGATCAGTAGCTGCACACCACTGTGAGCTAAATTATCGTACAGGCACCCTCTGTCTCTTGCAGAACAAGGAAATGTCATAATTTCCATCATCAATGTCATTTAACTTGACATCATCTCCTCCTGGATGAACAGTTCCACCATTAGATGTAGTATACATGTATATTCCATATCTACATACACTCCGTATGCAGACACTTTCTCACCTTAAATCCAATGTTTCTCTTTTCTCCCTAGATGGTACCACTATATTCCTTGCCTTACATACCAAACTCCTTGGGGTAATAATTGATGACCAACTAAAATTTGACTTGCACATACAACAGGCCATCAAAAATGCACCAAAAACTTGAACTACTTCATAGAAACAAACAATTCCTCACTACTACCACTAAACACACTCTTGTGCAGGCATTTCTCTTACCTAGTCTTCTATACGCTTCCCCCATCCTTACCAATATCCAGACTACCTCAATGCAGAAACTGGAACAAATATACAACAAAATTGCCAGATTTATTCTAAACCAACCACTCTCATCGCATCACTGCCTCTCACTAAACAAACTTCAGTGGCTGGAATTTCCACACCTACTCCTATAATCGCAACTCCACACTATCTTTTCCATACTCAACAACCCCTCTGCCTGCTGTGCTCTCACCTCCCATTTTACTCTCTACTCCCATCCCAGCCTCTCATGACTGCTGATCAGCACCTTCTCTCAGTTTATAAACCCAAAAGGAATATTGGCAAACTACTTTACAAACACTCCTGTCTCACTAAATTGGAACAAACTCCCTCTCCATATTAGATCCAACCTTTCCTTTCCCTGTTTTAAAAAGGAGCTTAAATCCCACCTACTAAACTTGAAATTATGCTGTTGCCTTGACCACACGTAGTCTTAGTCTGTCCTACTGTATAACCTGTTGCATCGCCATCCCCTAACTTTCTTTCTCTGTTAATATCTTCTGCTTAAACTAACCTTGTAAGCCCTCAGCTCTACTACTATAGTCCTACTATAACCCCTCCTTTCTCTCCCCCCTCACATTCTCCACACTATTTATCTCACCCCCCACACAAATTTCCTATCAATGTCTGTCGATTTTCCTTGTTTTGAACAATTATTATCCTTTTGTTTTTACTCTTATATGTGTAAATTTAGACCACTGCTATGAGTGCAACCCGTAATGTTTATAATTTCTCTTTATAATTAATTTTGTATTTGAATTGTTATTTTTAATAGTTTTTGTCCTTTATGTTTATCTTTACTTATATTTGCTGGTGTTCTTTCCCCTTGGGTCTCCACTGAAAATGGGTTGCTTACTACCAGTGCAATGCAAGTAGTCAATAACCTTTTCTTTTTTACAATTATTTTGTATTGTGATTGTTATTTAATATTTGTATATTGTCTCTTTATCTTTACTTATGTTTGCTGGGGCTTTTCGTCTCGGGTCTTCACTGAAAATGGGTTTGTTTGCAAATTCAGTTAGACTAACCTGGTTAACAAATGTGAAATAAATAAATAAATAAATAAATAAACATACTCTTTGGGGAACTAGTAAACACTGGTGTAAATGATTTGAAGCTGAAAGACAGGCATAGTTGTATGACCTTATACATCATTAAACTTGACTACTGTTAAATATAATACAGAAGTTTATAGTGTTCACAAAAACTGCCCTAGACATCTGAAAGAACTTAAAAAAGTCAGTGTTGAAAACCTGAACTATTCAAAGATGCTTCAGTAACTGCTGTTGTATTTTGTTTCTTATATATTACTAAGGTGGGACTACTGATCTGGTTCAGTTTGAAAGCTGATGCCTGGAATGTACTGCTAGGAACACTAACACCAGATCAAGAAGTCTAATGCTAAACATAAATATCAATAATCCAAAAAGTAATCAAGGTGCTTATAGGACCTGGCTGTAGATCATAGTGTGTGTGTTGTACCTTTAAAGCCACTGTAGCTCATGGGTACGTGCATATAGTTACTGAGCACATGCAAACAGAGTTCCTTTTTGTGTAAGCAGCCGGAGTAAAAGCATGTGTGTAGCAGTCAGTCAGTTAGCTAGTTTGTTTAAGTTTTATGTTTCGATCATCTATCCTAATGTATTTGTGTGTAATAAACATCTTAAAAGAAAACCCAAACCTCATTGTCTTATTTGAATACACAAGATGAGCAACACTGGCCAACAAGGATGTGCATGAGCAGTCAGTCACTGCTGGCTCACCCATCCTTGGGAAGGACGTAGCTTTGGTTCACCTCATGGGTGATACCTAGCACGAGCACCTGGTGTTTACCAAGTGAAGATCCAAGATGGATGAACCTGCCTCGATATTAGTACATTCACATTATACAGCCAAGGAAAAATTAACATATTAACTAAACATATAGAGGTATGCTTCTCAACAGGCAGTGACTGCAAGCTAAGAGGAGCCACCAAAGGGAACTGGATGCTCACAAGAAAAAGAGGTAGGGAGCCACCTATCACCAACAAACTGACTTACTTCCTATTACCTGATTTGTCTTGCAGAACAGAGAGCTGATAGGGCTTCATTGGCAGAATGGAGAACTGATAGGAATTCCTTGGCATAAATGAATGAGACATCAAACTTTCACCTAGCCCAAGAATGCCAGCTCTCATTCCACCAAAATGAGGTCAAAGAAAAGGACAAAAAACAAAAAACAACATATAAAAAACAGCAGATACATTAAACATTGCACAACAACTTTGCGGATAATAGTATACGTTTCCTTAACGCTTCAGGAAAAGTTAGTCATTAATTTCATTGAAACATAATCTTAATTATATATATATATATATATATATATATATATATATATATATATATATATATAAACATGTATATATATGTATGGGTCCCAATCAGAAGATCAGCACTTTGGAAATTGAACTTCATATGGTCAGGACCATATGATCGACTTCCAGAAATGCCGAAGCTTTTGAATGGAAATCACAGTACAGTGGGGATTGGGAAATGTGCCTTTTTCCCCACTGTAGTGCAATCTTGGAGTTGGTATATATATAATATTCAGGGGGTGTAGGGGGTGCCGGCAGGCTTGTCCCCCTGCAAAAACATAGATTTGTATTGTTTTCTGTAGTTCGGCTTTTCAGAAAGTCAATCTTCTGAATGGGATCCATCTGTATACACACACACACACACACACACACACACACACACATATATATATATATATATATATATATATATATATATATATATATATATATATATATATATATATATATATACACACATCTATATAAGGCACAGTAGGTCAAAAACCTGGTAAATTAACCTATACGCTTATAGAAAAGTATCTGTGTGTACCATATGTAAATAGCTGTGAATCATTGTGAAGGCTCTGGGGGACTTGGAGAAATAAGGAAGTAAACCCCCACAAGGGGTGGGAGGTTGGCATAATGGTTAAGGTGTTTGCCTTGCAAACACAAAGTGCAGGGTTTGATTCTAACATGGGGTAGTTGGCTAGGCTTGAAATGACCCACAAGGGCAGTTAGTCTAGTAATAATCTATGAACCTATAAATGGATTAAGTAAGCTTATTCTTTGAAGGTGCTTGTGAAATACAAGATTTGTCAACCCAGCAAGTGATATTTTGCAGAATAAACACATAACAATTAAAAGTAATCTCTGATGGTGTCAGAGGAACAAATTCAAACCAGACTTGAGATCACAGAGATAGGTTAATTTAAGTGAAGTGAATGGAAAATAAAGGGCTTCATCCATCTTGTTGTCTGCAAAGTCATTCCACACCACATCAAATTTCAGTAGCTGAATCTGCCTAAACACATTGAACACACTAAAAGTAATCTTATCACGGGGACCATCTCCTTGAGAGCTGTGCTTTTCACCAAAATGTATCAAATATCTGTTAATAAGCACCTTTATAAGAGGAAGCCCACTGTGCACTCCCCATGTGGGGGATGACATCCTCAACAACTCATGATATTTAAAACCTCTTTGACTACACAATAATAAGAGGCAAACAATTCCAAACTTATAATCTCTCTCTCTCTCTCTCTATATATATATATATATATATATATATATATATATATATATATATATATATATATATATATGTAAACAAATTTAAACAAGCTCAATGTTGTGAAGCTGTCTCATAGTTAGACTGCTTACAAAGCAGTAGTTTTATTCTCTTTTGTTTTTGGTTTTAGTGTATAGAGATTGGGGTTCCAAAGAACGCAGTGAAATATTAAATGAGACAAAATATGATGGAGCCTCAAATAGCAAGTCTGACATCCTTTCTGAGAGCAAGACAGAGACCTGTAGGTAAGACTGTGCATTATGTTCCTGGTATATTTGCTGTGTGCATGCTTTAGAAAGAAATGGGTCTTTTGTGAAGTTAAGGTACTTAGAAAGGACAGCTTGTTGCAAGGAGATTATATATAGTATGTATGAAATCTGGAAAAGGAAGGCTACTGATTATAAAATTCTGATAAGAAACAGAAGACAACTGTACAGAAAATATTTATTTTGCATTATTTAGAACTGAGAAACTCATTAAACCCTAATGATACTTCCAAGAATTTCTTTGGGATCATCCTTGTAATAAATTCAGTTAGTTGTGGAACTCACAGTCATGATGGAAGATTGAACAAGAGGTTTATACACCTACTCTAACCACATAACTGAACCCATCCCACAAGTGGCTTGGGAATAAAGGGTATCCTGTGTACTGACATCTACCTATCTGCAGTCAATACTTTAAAACAAGATAAACTGTTAGTTCCAAAGACAGCAGCAAGGTTTATACACCTACCCAAACCACTTAACTGAACCCACTCCACAAGCAGCTCGGGAATAAAGGGTATCCTGTGTACTGACATCTACCTCCCTGCAGTCAACACTTTAAAACAAGATAAACTGTTACTTCCAAAAACAGCAGCAAGGTTATTATATTGCGACATTGTTGCAATTTAAAAGTAACTAGTAGTAAAGTGGTCTGCCCAGGAGCTCGCAGCACTTGTAGTAGTGGATGAATCCCCCTCCCATTGGCAACACTTCTGTTTGTAAGCTCTTTTGAATAGCTAAAGGGAAGCAGTCACTGGGGACTTACCCTACTTCTGGTCAGTTTTTACCTGCTCTCCCCAGTTTAGAGCTTTCTGATTGCCTCTGTAGGATATCTCTCTGTAAGTCTCGTCTTGGCTGGGTAACGCCACGTGGAGACACCTTCCAGCAATCAGATTGCTGTTTCTATAGTATCTCCTGGTAAACGGAAGTGAGGTTTCTTAAACCCCCAACTCACGCCATTTCTTATTCTGCTCATCTTAGCTACTAGTGCGAGCGGAGCCCCTTCTGCGGCGGTAAGCTGCTAAACATTCAGTACTTATAATTCATGTATATAATGAACTAGAGCAATGCTACTTTATACACTTTATTATCATTTATGTCTATGACCTATTGTCATTTGATGCTTCCTAAGGTATGCCTGCACATTAATTGTGATAGTATACATGGTTAGAATTACTATTTGCCTGAGATTAGCTGGTTGTATTGGGGTTACAATGCATATGTTAGGGACTCTATATTTTTCGATTCCATTGTGTACAGACTTAAATAGTTTAGCTGAACTACACGGTGATCTGCTAGGCATTGTAAATTGATCTGTTTGCACTAGATTTACTCTGGCCCGCTAGACTTTTCAATTCAGTCTGTTGTTGTCCTATTGTATGTGCTCTTCAGTTCATTGTTAATGCCAATGAGTGTTGTTACTTATGTTCCACTGAATGCTAATGCATTTTTGAAACAAAAGGAATATGTACTAAAGAGAAACAAGTGTATCCTCACTTTGAACACTAATGTTTTTGAACATATGCAATGTGTACTACAGAAATATAGGTACCCAACTGTGTGTTGACAATACTTCTCCACCTCAAACCAAATGAATGCTTCTCCAGCTTTGTTTTGTGAGGCATTACATGTCTTGGTAAAGCTAAGACCCCCTCTACCCACCCAAACATGGAAAGGCGACATTCTACTGCCTAAAAAAATAAGAATTTGGTCCCATCTACATGCCCTGCAGCTTGCGTGAGACACAGGAAAGGATCCAAGTGACAGCATACTTTCTATGTAACTAACGTGCCTCCACTAAACTATATAGTGGCAACGGATTTGCCCACATCTCATAGCGCAATAAGCAGTATAGGCTCTCAACCAGGAACAGCTACGTGAGTTATAACTTTTCCGCTTTAAAGAGCAAAGTATGACTAAGGCCGAGTAAATCTCACAAATATTTCCAGCGGCATAGTACTAATTCAGCCTTTAAAAGTACACAGCTATTCCATCTTAGAATGCCAAAAAGGAGCATATGTTGTGCTGTAGGCCTAGAAGTAACAAAGGCAATGTGCTGAACAGCCCCCCCATAATTGCTGAGCCTGTTGTCAGTAAAATTGGCAACTACAGAATCCAACATCTAAAGGTGGAGACTACCTCCTCAGGGAACATTTACTGGTGCTTGACTCTTTGTTCATACATAAAGGCTGTCGCTCTAACACCTATAAAGTGTATAGCTAACACAGGGGCGAGACTTTGTCATCTTACTTTGTGTACCTATACCTCTGTACATCGGTTCGTTTATTTTAAAAACTGCTAGGTGACTGCTTGCCGAACTTTACTGCATGTTACAAGACCTCTTAGAAACTACTGATCTTGATCCCTGTTGTGTGTGCCTGTATAAAAAATGTTACTTCACTAGACTCATTATTAAACTGGATATTTTTTACTTTTCATCTTATCCCTAGGTTTATACACCTATCCTAACCACTTAACTGAACCAATCCCACAAGCGGCTCGGGAATAAAGGGTATCCTGTGTACTGACATCTACCTTCCTACTGTCAACACTTTAAAACAAGATAAACTGTTAGTTCCAAAGACAGCAACAAGGTTATTATTTTTCTACATTATTGCAATTTAAAAGTATCTAGTAGTAAAGTGGTCTGCCCAGGAGCTCACAGTACTAGTAGTAGTGTATTACCACCCCCCCCCCATTGGTAACACTTTTGTTTGTAAGCTCTTTTGAATAGCTAAAGGGAAGCAGTCATTGAGAACTTACCCCACTCCTAGTCGGTTTTTATCTGCTCTCCCCAGTTTAGAGCTCTCTGATTGCCTCTGTAGGATATCTCTCTGTAAGTCTCATGGTGGCTGGGTAATGCCATGTGGAGACACCTTCCAGCAATCAGATTGCTGTTTCGATAGTATCTCCTGGTAAATGGAAGCGATGTTTCTTAAACCCCCAACTCGCACCATTTCTTATTCTGCCTCATCCTAGCTACTAGTGCGAGCAGAGCCCTTTCTGCAGCGGTAAGCTGCTAAACATTCAGTACTTATAATTCATGTATATAATGAACTAGAGCAATGCTACTTTATGTACTTTATTATCATTTATGCCGATGACCTATTGTCATTTGATGCTTGCTAAGGTATGCCTGCACATTAATTGTGATAGTATATGCGGTTAGAATTACTATTTGCCTGAGATTAGCTGGTTGTATTGGGGTTACAATGCATATGTTAGGGACTCTATAGCTTGCGATTGCATTATGTACAGACTTAAATGGTTTAGCTGAACCACACGGTGACCTGCTAGGCATTGTAAATTGATCTGTTTGCACTAGATTTACTCTGGCCTGCTAGACTTTTTAATTCAATCTGTTGTTGTCCTATTGTAATTTTGTGTGCTCTTCAGTTCATTGTTAATGCCAATGGGTGTTACTTTTGTTTCACTGTGAATGCTAATGCTTTTTTGAAACAAAAGGAATATGTACTAAAGAGAAACAAGTGTCTCCTCACTTTGAACACTAATGTTTTTGAACATATTCAATGTGTACTACAGAAATATAGGTACCCAACTGTGTGCTGACAATACTTTCCCACCCCAAACCAAATTAATGCTTCTCCAGCTCTGTTTTGTGAGGCATTGCATGTCTTGTTAAAGCTAAGACCCCCTCTACCCACCCAAATGCAGGAAGTCGTCATTCTACTGCCTAAAAAATAAGAATTTGGTCCCTTCTACATGCCCTGCAGCCTGAGTGAGACACAGGAAAGGATCCAAGTGACGGTGTGCTTTCTAAGTAACTAACGCGCCTCCACTAATCTATATGGTGGCAATGGGCGTATTTGCCCACATCTTGTAGCACAATAAGCAGTATAGGGTCTCAACCAAGAACAGCTACTTGTGTTATAAGTTGTCCGCTTTAAAGAGCAAAGTATGACTAAGGCCGAGTAAATCTCACAAATATTTCCAGCGGCATAGTACTAATTGAGCCTTTGAAAGTACACGGCTATTCCATCTTAAAATGCCAAAAAGGAGCATATGTTGTAATGTAGGCCTAGAAGTAATGAACGCAATGTGCTAAACAGCGCCCCTGTAATTGCTGGCCCTGTTGTCATCAAAATTGGCGACTACAGAATCCAAACATCTAAAGGTGGAGACTACCTCCTCAGGGAACATTTATTGGTGCTTGCCTCTTTCTAATATAGATAAAGGCTGTCGCTCTAATACCCATAAAGTGTGTAGCTAACACAGGGGCGAGACTTTGCCACCTTACTTTGTGTACCTATACCTCTGTACATTGGTTTGTTTATTTTCAAAACTGGTAGGCAACTGCTTGCTGAACTTTATTGCATGTTACAGGACCTCTTAGAAACTTATGTATTGATCTTTATCCCTGTTGTATGTGCCTGTATAGAAAATGTTACTTCACTAGACTCATTATTAAAGTGGATATATTTTAATTTTCATCTTACCCCTAGGTTTATACACCTACCCTAACCACCTAACTAAATACACCACACAAGCGTCTCGGGAATAAAGGGTATCCTGTGTACTGACATCTACCTCCCTGCAGTCAGCACTTTAAAACAAGATAAACTGTTAGTTCCAAAGACAGCAGCAAGGTTATTATATTGCTACATTGTTGCAATTTAAAAGTATCTAGTAGTAAAGAGGTCTGCCCAGGAGCTTGCAGCACTAGTAGTAGTGGATTAATCCCTCCCCCCACTGGCAACAATTTTGCTTGTAAGCTCTTTTGAATAGCTAAAGGGAAGCAGTCATTGAGAACTTACCCCACCCCTGGCCGGTTTTTACCTGCTCTCCCCAGTTTAGAGCTTTCTAATTGCCTCTGTAGGATATTTTGCTGTAAGTCTCGTGGTGGCTGGGCCTCACTACGCTCAGCTTTCTCCGCTCCCCCACCCTGCCCCCATTTCCCACTTGTCCCCACTATCTCTACATTTATTTTATCCCTACATCACTGGACTACTCCCACAACCAATCAACAATAACCTCCCGAAACACACCCCTAGAATTTCTCTATCACACAGTAAACACCACTTACATCCACATACAAGTAAACACAAACCATGCTAACCTTACTTTCATCTCTTCTACTGGCCCTCTCTACCCTAACCTACATTACATCCTTGCACACATATACACCCCTACCATATACCACCTATCATATTACACTTACCTTCACACCTGCCCCTACACACACAACCTTCCCTATCACCCCATCATTATTTAGCAACAACACTATACTATTTTTACATACCTAGTACATACCACTATCTTACAACAGAAAAACATCATGTAAACTCCACATAGACATTCTACTAACTATCCAGCTCCAACTTTTTCTTAAGAAATACCTCCTCACCTCTAGTGACATCCATCCAAACCCAGGTCCAAACAACAACATACCCCTAAACAAACACCCTGCAGATCTTCTCATCATAAACCTTAACTCTCGTAGTATATCTAACAAACTTCCTCACTTACACGCACTCATAACCCACTACTCCCCCGAATTCTTACTATAACAGAAACCTAGCTAAAACCTAACACACAAAATGATGAGATCCTCCCTCCAGGATATAATATCCTATGTCTAGATAGAACAGGAAAAAAGGCAGGGGCATTGCAATTGTTTACAAAAATACAATCTCTCTCCAACCTCTGTTAACTCCACTACCAACTTTTAATAATGCTGAGACCATTGCTTCTGTTTTACTGATAAACAAGAAAAAGAGTATCAATATTTTATGTGCATATATCCCTCCAGGTAATAACTCTCCAACAATTGAGGATATTCTACAATGGTCTAAAGATAATCTCCCACAGGAGACTATTTTATTAGGGGACCTAAACATGGGCTAGCAATCCTGTAACTCCACTAACCACATAAACTTGTATGGCTTCACTCAACTCATTCAAGAACCTACTAGGGTTGACAATAAAACCCATAAAGAATCAATACTGGATTGGACATTAGTTAACTACCCTGCAAATAACTATCAAGTAGGTAATCTACCAGACGGACTTAACAATCATCTTCCTACTAAAGAAATGGACTAATACTCCAAAACCTACAGTCTATAGACAAGTCTGAAATGATCATAATGTCAATCCAGTAGAACTCAACACTTTGTTAAAAAAATGTAATTGGGAACCACTTCGTAGCCTTGATCTAGACCATGCAATTGACTATTTTAAAACTACTATCATTAACATCCTCGATTCAATTGCTCCAGTAAGAAAAATTAGAACTGAGCAAAACCATGCTCCATGGCTTACCAAGTCCACTAGAGCCCTATTGAAAACCAGAGATAAGGCATGGAAAGCTTGGAAAAAAAAGATAACACTCCCCTAACTAAACAAAACTATCAATACCTTAGAAACCAAGTAAAAATAAAAAACAAAGCATGATAAACAAAAATACTTCTTAGATATGTAAAACAAACACTGCAATAACCCCCAAAAGTTTTGGCATGCTATTATATCCCTAATAAAACCAGGCAATACCTCCACACCAGCGCCTTCCTCCAGCACTACAAAATCAAATAGCAAAATAGCTTCCCAATTTAATCACCACATTAATGAATCCATTATATCACTATCAACCCAACTTTCAAAAAATACCTTCCCATGTATATCAAAACTAACAATGTAACTCCCTTTTCCTCCTCACCTGTCTCAACCTCCACAATTAAATATACCTCTTAAAACTAAAACCGACTTCTCTTGCAGCCTATGGCATACCTGCTCATTTCCTAAAAATGGCTGCCGACTCCCTATCCTACCCTGTCACAATCATAATCAACTGGTCCATACATGAATCCCATATCCCTCAATTCTGGAAAGTGTCTTACATTATTCCCCATCACAAAGGTGAAACAATGAGTGAGAAGGTCACTGAAAAAACATTCAATAAAAACAAAATGAAAACTCCAGCAAAGCTAGAACTTCCACTGAGTGACCTCCCAAACCTCTTGTATCAGAGGCACAGGGGATATATGCAAATGATCTGAATGAACATCATGTGTTTCAGCTAATTGGCGATTCTGAATGCCCATGACTTGTTTCATCATTTTACTGGACATGTTCAGGCCAATAAAGCCAAACCCAACCAGCTGTGGATATGCATATTTCGGCCTTGTTATGACCTCATCAGCACAGCACAAGCAGAGTGTTTGACTAAGCATTAGAAACACTGGGCTGTTATACCTAGCTGATGTCCATTATCATTAGGGTCACTGCAAAAATATCCCAAACAACAAGCTAAAACAATGAGTGAGAAGGTCACTGAAAAATCAATCAGTAGAAACTAAATGAAAACTGCAGCAAAGCTAGAACGTCCACTAAGTGACTTCACAGAGCAGAGGCACAGAGGATATATGCAAATGATCCTTATGAACATCAGATGTTTCAGCTAATTGGTGATTCTGAATGTGCATGACTTGTTCCATCATTTTAATGGACACTTTCAGGCCAATAAAGCCAAACCCAACTAGCTGTGGGTATGCATGTCTTGGCCTTGTTGTGATCTCATCAGCACAGCAAAAGCAGAGTGTTTGACTAAGCATTAGAAACACAGGGCTGTTATACCCAGCTGATGTCCATTATCATTAGGGTCACTGCAAAAATATCGCAAACAACAAACTAAAACAATGACTAAGAAGGTCACTGAAAAACCAAACAGTAAAAAAAAAATGAAAACTCCAACAAACCTAGAATTTCCACTGAGTAACCTCCCAAAACTCTTGCATCAAAGGCACATGGGATATATGCAAATGATCCTTATGAGCATCAGGTGTTTCAGCTAATTGGTGATTCTGAATGCCCATGACTTGTTTCATCATTTTAATGGACACTTTCAGGCCAAAAAAGCAAAACCCCACTAGCTGTAGATATGCATATTTAGGCCTTGTTATGACCTCATCAGCACAGCACAAGCAGAGTGTTTACACAGGGCTGTTATAGACAGCTGATGTCCATTATCATTAGGGTCACTGAAAAATATCCCAAACAACAAACTAAAACAATGAGTGAGAAGGTCCCTGAAAAAACAAAGAGTAAAAACAAAATGAAAGCTCCAGCTAGTTGGGTTTGGATTTATTGGCCTGAAAGTGTCCATTAAAACAACAAAACAAGTCATGGGCATTCAGAATTGCCAATTAGCTGAAACACCTGATGTTCATAAGGATCATTTGCATATATCCCCTTTGCCTCTGATACAACAGGTTTGGGAGGTCACTCAGTGGAAGTTCTAGCTTTGCTGGAGTTTTCATTTTGTTTTTACCTTCACAAAGGTGGAAATTCCTATGCTATCTCTAATTATTGCCCCATAGCGATTCTGTCTCCTTTATCAAAAAATCATGAAAAATGCATACATTCACAGGTTGTGCATTTCCTTGACTCAGACAAAATCTTTTCCTCTATACAGGATGGTTTTCATCCCCACCACAGCACAACCTCTGCCCATCTATCTTTCACAAACTTGGTTAACATACACAGAAATAATAACAAGTTTGTATCCACTATTTTCCTGGACCTGTCTAAGGCATTCAATAGGGTTTCCCACTCCATTCTAATAAATACTCTTACCTCTCTATCCTTTGCCCCTAACACTATTGCATGATTTAAAATCTATCTAACGGACCATCAACAGGCTTTCCAGTGGCAAGGAGTCCTATCATTTTTACTGTCAACATCAGTTGGTGCACCTCAAGGCTCCATATTAGACCCTCTCCTCTTTTCTATCTTTACTAATGACCTACATACCTCTACTCTACAGGAATCACTCATACAATATGCAGATGACTCCACATTGATCTGCTCTGCCCCAGTGCTTACTGCCCTTCAACAATATGCCCAAGAATCCTTTAGCGCAGTGGAGAAGTGGATCACAAATATTCAACTTACACTAAATCCTAACAGAACAAAACTACTTCTATTCACCCCAAACAAATCAAAAGCCACTCCACTCTCCTTCTCTATCCTTGATAATAATGGTACTGTCATCTCACCCTCTCTTCACACCAAGCTGCTGGGTGTTGAAATAGATAGCAACTTACACTTTGATATCCACATCTCCCAAACTATCAAAAAAGTACATAAAAATGGGGTCCCTTTATAGACAAAAACACTTTCTATCAGATCAAGCTACAGTCACCCTAGCTCAAACCCACCTTCTCTCCACACTTATGTATGCAGCACCTATTCTCACCTATGTCAGAAAATCTGATCTTAACAAACTAGAATCATGTTATAACAACATTGCCAAATTTGCTAAAAATTCCCCCTTTAGAACTCACTATTGTATACCTCTCAGGCAGCGTTAGTGGTTTGAATTCCCACAGCTATTAACCTATCACCAACTAGTCATAGCCTATAATATCCAACAATATCCTGACAGAACTCCAGCCCTTAAAGAACTAATAAGTAACTGCATACCAAATCGGTCACTCTGCTCTACCAATAAATCACTCTTCTTCATCTCCACAGCTAATAACACAGCAGGCAAAACTCTGTTTTCTCATTGTTTAGCAAAGAATTGGAATAATCTACCTCACTCAGTTATTTCAATATCAAACATAAAACAATTCAAACACTCTCTTAAGTCTCATCTTATTAGTTCCTGGTTATGTCCATGTGTTACATAAGGACAGATAAACTACCTTATTTTTTTCATCATGAAATCATGAAACATGGAAGTAACAAATGTTAGTTGTATGTTAATGTAAGAAAGAAACAGTAAATTAATCTTGAGTTAACAATTTATGAACTATTAACTTATTGTGTACTTGTAAAGTTGTTGAAAAATGTGTTAGAAGAATGTCTTTGTACTCTGATATCTTATGTCGCTGATGCATAGTCTCACTAATTGGTATATAACTGATGTATAAATACCTGTTGTCACTGTATTAATTAAGTGGACCTTTTCTCCCCGGGCCTCTGCTGAAAATGGACCTCATCCAGTGGGACCATCCCGATTAACAAATGTAAAATAAATAAAAAAATAAATATATACAGTAATAATTACAAAACCATCCTACGTATAATCTACTGAAATATTTTGTTTTAAAGACGACATGATGAGCAATGTAACTGTACTAATACCTGACTTCTGCCTAGTGCTGCTACGGAGATATTAAATGTTCAAATGCTATGTATTTATATTGTCATAATTTTCAAAGATCTCAACAAGCAAGAAACACAGACAGAACTGCTGAGCCTCATTGAAGGCTAACAGCTTACAAAGAAACCCTCTACAGGCACTATATGATTTTGAGTGATTACAGAAACAGCTTTGTTTACTAGACATTGGGATATTTAATATTTATTTAAGCAATAACCCACATCTGGATGGTTATGCTATCTTAAGTTCCTGGTTAGTTGCTGTGGTTGTGGGGTCAACAAAAACAACCCAAGTGGGTAACAATTACTAATCTATGACCCCACACCATATTATATATTTGTTGACATATGTTATTTATTATTTAAAAAAAAAAAAACTTTTCTTAAATAATGCCTTTGTATAATACCTTATTAATATTGTGTTGGTTTTCGGTATTTTAGGCTTTTTCTGATGTACTTTTTTCTTTGCTGTTGGCTTACACAACACAGCAGGCTGTGTTGAGGAAGCAATGGAGAAAGGAAAGGAAGATCTTTTTTTTTTTTTTTCTCTGTCTCAGTATGTTAAATTCACAGTTTCACGTATCTTTAAAAAAAAAAAGAAAAAATGGAATCTCTGTTCCCCTATTTTAAAAGCTAAGCTATCTTGTTGTGTTAAAATGAGTTTGAGGTGATATAAAAATCTTTAAAAAAAAAGGAAGAGAAAGGAAGCTTTTTTTTGCTTTTTAAGATATCTCGCTATGTTAAACATTACAACAATGGAGATCTTCTGTTCTTTGTTGCTACCTAACAAAAACAAAAAAAAAATCAAGACATACTAATGGAAAAAATCCAGGGGACCGGACCTTTTTCCATTAGTATAAGACAGATTTACAACAGGCACACTGGTTGGGCTGGCCAATCAGCATGAATGTTTTGGAATACTAATCGGCAGACATTGTATAATATGTTTATTGAGACTTACAAAATCCAGCTAAAGGCTTAGTATATAATAAGCCATGAGGCTATAAAGACCCATTTGATCTGATTAGTTTGTCATTTACACCTCTTTAGCAACATCTGTAGTTCTATAAATATGAACATTTGTTTGAACTGTGAGGCTATAAATGAATTTTCTCAAAAGCTTAGGGTGCAGCCATTAGAAACTGGTGTAAATTTTCAGAGCTCCATCGGAAGGAATGAAAAGTAGAAAAACTGGAAAAAAAGGTATGCGCATGTGTGTGTGTGTGTGTGTGTGTGTGTGTGTGTGTGTGTGTGTGTGTGTGTGTGTGTGTGTGTGTTTGCATGTAAGTTTCTGTGTTTTCTAAAGTTTTTATCACTGTGAGTTAAATGATCCTATACACAGCTCTTGTAAAACAGGATCATCCACACCCATGTACAACCTCAGGTGCATAGTATATGATGTCATGTAACAATCATACTATTATCAGCGTCCATCTATTTATAGTTGCACAAAAAAAAAATGATATGAGAAGGAAACAGTCATTAGAATGCACGAACACCATCCTTGATCAAAGGCTGCTTGCATGGTGCGAGCACTGTACAAACAAGCTGAAGTTCACAAACGCATTTTGCAGTATACAAAGCTGTAGCACATAATGTAAGTTGAATAAAACAGAGTAACACAGAAATTTAATGAAACCTAATATCATGAGACAGCTATATGCCAGATTCAAAGAGTGTATAAAAGGTAAAAAGAATTCAAGTCAGAATGGCAAAGCATATGCTCATTTTTAGGACCACATGGGTAATAGGATGTATCATCAACAAGGCATTTAACATAGCTGGACTAGTCATGCTGTTATTAATGTGGTGGGTATTGGTGCTGTTAGTCCTGCAAAGCTGTGAAATAGGACATAATTCTGTGAAGCCAAAGTTGTGCTAAAACAGAGCAAGACCTCATATCCCATTATAGTAAGCATCACAATTAAGACATGTATTATAAGGACCTAATTCCCACTTGACATATGGGATAGGCCATCCTCCTTTTGCATAGACCTCTGCATCTACTATGATCCAACAGGTATCTTATAGGCATCTAGACTCAGTATACTATACAGAGCCTTCATTCCACAATGTACATGTGAATTTTAATGTTCTTATACCACCCCGGCAACCTTTAACACCAACAGATCATTTTGCATGGTCATATGTTCCCATGAGATGTTTGATGCTAGTCACTGCATCCATGTAGGCATCAGAGCCCCACAGAAGAGCAGAAGATATTGTAAATTACTATAGGAAAATATTCTGTTCAATCAGCTGGTAGTCTGTATATAATACAGACAGCATCATGAATATCCATGTCAAATACCCTAGATGAGTCAATGACAGATCTCATAGAAGTCTTTCCTATGTCAGGCATTTTTTTCAGGGAAAAATATTGCATAGCCATGTCTGTTATCTATGCATTAATGTATTTATTTGCAGGTTATATATACATGTATGAATATAATGGAATAGGAATGTGTGCAGCATTTTTGAAGTAACATTTAACAACAGGAGGTGACAGTACTATATGTACTTAGTGCATGGACATTAACTTGCACTCTTTGTGCAGGAATACTACTGATAGCGTAGGACTGCAGTGGACATCTGAATATGACAATATTGAATGTGGTCAGTGTGCACAAGTACAAATGAAAAGAATCTCAGGCTGCCATTTCATTACTGACCTTTTTGTCCAGCAGTTTAACTGCAAACTTTCAAGGATTTGTCCTAACCACATGCCTAGATATACTCCCATCCATATTATCTCATTACTTCCTCTAGACAACTACCCAAAACTGATACCTGTTACTGACGTCCCTAACATCCTTCATCACCTTCCAGTACAAGGAAGGCCGATGTATATGTTTCCCAAAAGCTTGTTTACATTATATTACTATTCAACTTGCTCATATAAGCAGCCCCTCCTGTCTCTTACCTGCACTGCTGATGTTTGGAAACAGGCCACCTATTAGCAAAATTACTAAATGGAAAACATCTTTAAAAATGGAACACCTATAGGCTCTTATCACTCTTGCCATATATCTGTAAGATACTTTAAAAAAGGAAAACTTTCTGTTATGGTTATAACTTACATAGCGTATTATAGTCTGTTCAGTATTGAATACTATTCCTGTAGAATGCACTTTACATATACTTACCCCCATTTGATTTGTACTGCAAACCACAGGAAGGCTTTCGATTCAGTATCGTGTCCTTCTCTCCCATGTGAACTGATGAAATACAAGCCAGATCAAATGTGCATTAAGTCCTCTTTCATTTACCTTGCAGACAGAAAAAATAGAATCACTCATCTCTGCAATCTTGTCTCACCTTGGGTCAACCCACAGATCGGTACCAAAAGTCCATATTTCTCATTTCCATTTACACCAATATTTTCACACTCCATCATCCTGGGCAATGCCCAGTCATATAGTTTCATGATAAGCTACTCATTCAAGGCATTTCTTCCACAATTTTAAGCAATACAATCTTAGTAATGATTTGTAACAACGTTTCCTTAGTTCAGAGACAAAGGTCTTCCAATAAACCTTGTAAAACCAACAAATACTCCCCTATTATAGTTGTAGGTAAAATAGCAAACACTGGTACACAATAAAAGTCTTTTTATTTTCTGTCACTGCTTGGATTTTATTTTACCTCCAGTTGTCATACAGGAGCATTTGTTTTTGTGAGTTACTTTACAAATCTTTGCCACCTCAGTTCTCTTTTTGTTGTTTATTTAATTTTTAACCTTGTAAAACATTCAGCCCCTGAAAAGCTATTACACTTTTCTTCCAAGTGATTCCCCTACTAAAAAGCAACCTCCACGCTGAAACTAAAAAGCATGCTAGATATTGGAACTTAGTAGATCAAACCCTGTCCTTGTGTCTTCACAGCAATAGGTGTTTTGCACTTATTTGCACAAATATTAAATTTATGTATAGCTACTAATTAACTCTGTCTCATTAGATAGTTACTCCTTATTACTTCTTCGTTACCCCCCTCCTCTTCCAATATTAGTTTGAAATGCCACCTTGTTCCTCAATGTACACACACACACACACACACACACACACACACACACACACACACACACACACACACACACACACACTCTATGAGTACCACTGCATTACCTTATAAAAAGGTAAATACCACACACATTCATTAGTCTGTAGACATCAACATTATTTTTCAACTCAGTTTCCACCCTGTCTCACTTTTTTTGTTAAACAATAATGCTATTAGAACCCTATGAGTGTTTTTTTCACATGTTCACTTAACCTTTCCATTCCCAATTGCAAAATCTTCATTAATGATGAAGCTTCCCAACATCTCATCTCCAGATTACTGGACTCATTTCAGTTCCACACCACGTTCAAGGCTCTCATGATCTGAGCTTGTTTTTTTCCAAAGCATTAAATGCCATTCTTAAAGAGAAGGCTTCCTGTACTTACTGCTGTCAATTATAAATATAATGCCTCAGGAAAGCAGCAATTGAGCTGAATTGTTATTGTTACTAATGTATTTTATAATTAGATGTCATTATCACTGTTCTACTTTCACAATTACACACTAGACGCTTTGAATTATGACTGAAAATGGTCCATCAGAATCAGTTCATGTACCCACTTATCAAATGATAAAACAAAATGTAAGCGTAAACAGGCCAAGTCTTTAGTACTTGCAAAGTGCAGGAGATGACTTGGAATGGTGATGCAGACTGCACTTGTTTTGATGAAGCAATGGAGTGTTTATGGCAGGCCAAGCAACATGCAAATGGTCAGCATTAATTTAACAATAGTGGATAACCTAGAATCACTCATACCTGTACGTCTGGTGTAGTACATAACGGACATGGAATTCTGAATCCTATTACACAGACAAGAGTATGGCAGCTTTGTAGAACAACAGGTTTTCAAATACAGGTGTAAGGCATACGCATGTATGTATGCTATAAATTTGCACAAGGCAATGTGCATGTGGGGCCCATTCATGCAGCTGCAAAAGTACTGAACCTTACATCGTGTAGTCTGCACATCAGAACACCAGCAGACACATGCATGCACCTCCAAATAAAGTAGTCTGCTGTGAAGTAAGTAAAAATACAGAAATGTGCATTTTCTAGCTTTGCATCCATACCAGCAGCATGCACTACTCTCCATCAAAAAAACACAGCACATTAGGGAGCACTGAGGTATGCACATAGGTGAGGGAGATAGAAAAGTAACTCTTCAACTTCTGCAAAGTAAATGAAAGATGACGATGATGAAAGAATAACATTCTTTCTAACATTGTAACTGTACAGTGTAGTTACAATGACATTAAGGCTGCAGTAAACAATTGCATGTGATATATAGCATATCACTTTCACAGGAGATACTGGCTACCTGCTACATCAATAATTAATGATCTTCATCCATAATCCAGAAGCATATTTAAAGGGAAAGTCTAAAAGATTTAATTGTCAAACTGTCTATCTGAATGGATAGGTGAGAAGTAGTTTAACATTCCTGATAGGCTTACAGTCATATAGTATGGACAATGGCAGCGGAATGTTCATTTCTTATGCAGTGCTGCAAAGTCTGATGGTGATCCAGCAGTTGACAGCAGGGCACCTTGTAGCACCATCATTACCTGCCCCAGGGTGACAAAGGAACTGACAGGATAATACAGATGAAGCTGATCAGGATCCACCTCTCATGGCACAGGTCAGTCAGTGGCTTTTGCATGCACACATAGAGACATGCACATTACATCTAGTGAGTATAATAACAACAGAGTTTGAGGGATGATTGCTCATACTAAGTGGCATACCAGATATGTGTGCATTGGGCTAATGATCATTGGGGCCTTAATAAGCTGAGCCATGCATCCCAAATCTCTGACAAATTCTGGTACCATAGGTAGTATGAACAGGGCCTTGGGAGATGAACCATTTCCAGGTTGCCCATGTCCATTAGAGACACAGGTGCCAAGCCATGGATGAATGCCATGTTCCTCATCCATTTGTCCAAGTTATGATTGAATTGGGTTATAGAGAAATTCTCCTCCAGAGTAGTGTAGTTTCTGGGATACATACCTGTCTTTCCAGCAGGTCATATTTATATCACAGGCAAGGTTTAAGTCTTTAGAATGGGCAGTTCTAATGCTGATGTATTGCAGATATGCAGGAGGTCCATCAGGGTGGGGTCCAACAATGCCTTATATGCCAAGCTTATACCTCCCCTCAACAGCCTGTAGAAGACAGAAAACAGGAATACTGTTTGAGGTGGTCTGCATAAGACATGTAGCTTACACCCTGTATTCTTTTATTGACAAACCTCTGTGGAGGTTCCAGTTGTTGGATATGCCTGGTTTGGTACAAACCAAAGGGTGCATTCTACTCAATGATAGGTCTGATGAATGCTGAATACACTGGAACAATGATCTCCTTGAACCTAGATGTCATACCGTGGTTTATAAGTTGCACAGCATAGAATGGTTTCCTCACCACTGTAGACACGTGATGTCTAGATTATTGTCTCTTTATGTTCCCAAGTCCCTAACTACTGAGTTGACTCTAAAGGGCATGTTGTCAATATGATAGTTACCAGCAATGGAAGACTTCCTGAAGGATACTATTATGCATTTCTTGGCTTTTAGTTTTAGTTCATGGCTCTGACACCAGTTATTTGTCAGTAACAGCCTGGAGAACATCAGTGTTGATGCAGGATTCTATGACTGCTCCTAATTTGCAATCACCTGCAAAACTGGTCAGCCAGAGCAGCTTGACATTGGTCTTCACTTCAGGGAAAGAGATGACAAAAAGGAGCAGTCCCAGAACCTATCCCTGAGGGACTCTGCTGTTGATTGGTGTCTTTGTAGAGTTGGACTCCTCAATTCTAACTTCCTGGTTTCTCAGGAGAGGTTAGGGGCAGAGGGATAAAGTTAGAGTTGAATTTGTCTACCAGTATATTTGCTATATCATTTGGCTCAGTATAGATGGCGCCATTATCAATAACCACTGCTCAGAATTGTGCATTGCCTTTGAGGCTGCATAGCTAAAGAATGGTTTGTAGTTTTCCTTAGCATGAGAGGAAAAAATTGCCCCAAATTTGGCTTTGGTAGACTTTATTTGTCCTCTGAGTACACCTCCTAATTTTTGCTATGTTTTTCTTTCTTCTCTTATACAGCCTATTGATGTTGTGATTCTACCAGACTGGCTTGTATTTGGAGTTAGTTCTGTACTTCTTCCTGCTGGGTACAGCTGCCTCTATGCAGCTATTAACATGCTTGTATAGGGTTTCTGTGAGCAGCTCCGCAGTGGCAGCAGTGTTCTCAGGGTTTATGGGGGCTTGAAATTTTGCCAGGCTGTCACTTAGTAGTTTGTCACTTAATAGTAGGATGTTAGTTTTAGAGCAGTTCCTGAACATTCCAGGTTTTTATGGGATTACAGCTTTTATTTTTACTTCAGATGAGACCATTTCCTAGACTGACCTTAACAGAGAGGACATTAAACTTGGGGGTGTGCAGCTCTGTCCAATATTAGTGAGTACCAGATCCAATAAGTTTGCACCCCTGCTTGGCATGTTGATGTTGCCAATCTGGTCAACGGAAGTTTCTGTTTACAAAATCCAGGAATATCTTTGCCTGCACTTTTGGTGTGAAATATGATTCCCAGTTAATAGACAGATAATTAAAGTTGTCCACAAATATGGTATTAGGTTGGATGATAAGTGTTTCCAGTAAGTTTAAATATGAATTATGGGTCTCAAGGATCATAGAGTGGGACCTATAGCTTCCAAGGTGGAGGTATAGGATTTTGCCTATGGTGATTTGAATGTGGAGAAGGTCAAGTGTATAGTCTTTTTTGACCAGCCTTGAGGTATATTTATTTTTGCTGTAAATCGAGACACCCTCAGCTTTAGTCCCTGTCTGTGTAGTAGCTGGTCTAAATGTGTAGCCTTGCACTGTATGAAATGTAGATACATGTCACTAAATTTCATACCCACTAGACTTTAGAACAAATGTCAAATCTCTGTCAGGATATGTAGCAAATGCCAGTAACTGAAGCCAAATGTTCAAATCTGGACAGTATATCCTTCAACTATGTGTGACCCCCCCCCCAACATAAAGTCTGTATGTGTGTGTGTGTGTGTGTGTGTGTGTGTGTGTGTGTGTGTGTGTGTGTGTGTGTGTGTGTGTGTGTGTGTGTGTGTGTGATGTGTCTATTGTTACATCCTACTCCCTTCACAGATGCTAACTGATATGCATAATCTGCTTATATGTAACAGACCTGCACAGGAGGAATGCATCATCTGCGAATCACAGTCAGACCTGCCCTATCATTATCTGTCTCCTAACATTTATAAACTACAAGTCTCAAGGCAAATTCTGCAAACATTGTGCCATGAGTAGTTAGGGTACTCAGTCAGTGTTGGATAATTTAGCATTAGCACTGGCTACATATTCAGACAAAGGATCAGGAGGATGGTGTACATGCTCACTCTGGCATCCTGTGATGCTTGTTGACCAGTACCATTGCTGGTGTATTTACAATACCACATGTGTACACATATCTACATCACTATAGCTGCACTATGCATGCCCTGTGTGGAAGTAGTATCTCTGTTCCTATAGAATTACTGACAGAGGATCCAACCTTCATGGATTTAGTAACAGATCTATCACAGTTGGGAGAGAGATTGTGTCCCAAGACTGTTACTACCATCATTACTAGTGTTGTCACCAACAGAAACACCACTGAGTCTAGAGGTTACTGTTGACTCTGCATTTCCAATATTCCTGTCCATTTATTTATGGCTGGGTTCACAGTATGTCCATTTATTTATGGCTGGGTTCATAGTGCATGAAGCAGGTATTTCAAAAGCTGACATCCAATGTGGTGTCAAGTATGGTTGTACTGTTAGTATCCCCTGATGTCGCCTTTTGTATGCACAGTAACTGATTGGTGACATCAGTGTCATTCATCAATATCTGATTTAGACGCATTGTCACTGGCATGTGCATCACTCACAGTAGCATGGTAAAGGCATTCTACTAAAGTAGTTTGACACTGAGGGTCACCTGGATGTGACACCAGTACAGCTGGTGGTGATGCTAGGAATGTGGCATTAATGCCATAGTGGAGGGCATATAAGAAAAAATATATGTTATTACTATGAACATGACAATGCATGCATCATGTACCTAATCAGTCACATTTGAGTGCCAGTGTATCAGTAATTTACCAACAATATTTCCATCTGCTGGCTTGAGGCCCAATGGGCTACACACAGCCATATAAATGGCATTGCAGTCCCTCAATGCATAACAGATACCCATAAAATCAAAAGACCATACAATTTGCCCAGAACTCTACAGGGTCAACTTAAAATATAAATTACCCATCCCTGGCTTCCATCCAAAACATGGTTACTATGTGGCACCTTACATTTTCAATCATTCATATTTAACTGTCTGTCAGAGCACCCTCTAAGATGTGAAAAATTAATTTTCAGCTTGACTCTGTAGTCTTCACATTAATAAATAATTAAGAATTACCCACAAATAGGCACACCCTTCATTCCACCCTGGGGGAGATATTTTCAATATGCTGGTGTCATGGCTCACTCACGGCATCTTTACATCACTGCTTATAATACTGAAGGTGAATATGCATGCACAGGTACTGATATTTGTAATGCAAGGTGACATCTGGATTGATAAAGCATTTGAATCCAAGATGATAAAGAGAAGGCTAAAAATTTTCAATGAAGGAGAATAAAACACAGCTGTCAGCTGAATTATTTTCCAGGATTATTAAGGATTTTACTGAGACAGCAGCATGTCTTCCTACAATTTTGTATAGCAGATCTTAAAATGGGATAATGTTAAAAGACAACTGGAAAAGAGCAAAAATGTTGCTATTTTTAAGAGCTAGAGAGGATTCAGGTTACTTGGGAACTATAAATCATCCCCCAGATTTAATAAACTCCATGTAGGAATAGCGTTATTCCTACACGGAGTGAATGGTGTCCATGTCTGCAACCCCCTCTCAGCAGCGTGCTTTGCATAGTAATGAAGGGACGCTACTGAGATGGAGCTGTGTACATGGATACTGAATCAGTGCATGTGGCGTGTTGCAGTAGTACTCACAGATCTGTAACACCCCCCTGCACTACAATAGAAAACAGTGTTCGCAGACACTGAAAGTGTGAATGGGAAGTTGAATGTAATACAGAAGGTGTGTGACAGGTACTGTCACCCCTGCATTGTGAAAGTGCCGTATGGCACTACAATAGAAAACAGTGTCCGCGGACACTGAAAATGTGAATGGGAAGTTAAATGTATTGCTCACCCCCTGCATTGTGAAAGTGCCATACGACACTTTACAATAGAAAACAGTGTCTGTGGACACTGAAAGTGTGAATGAGAAGTTGAATGTAATGCAGGGGGTGTGTGACATGTACTGTCACCCCCCCTGCATTGTGAAAATGCTGTATGGCACTTTACAATAAAGAAAGTGTCCTCGGATACTTCATAACTCTCAACCTCTTAGAGCTAGAAATCTAGAGAAAGCCAATATAAAAAGTGGGACAAAAGCCCAAAAATAGGGGCAGTTTTTAAAATATTGCCCTTACAAACTTAGAAAGTTGGTAGAATGACAGGTCTTGCATTAGCATGGGTTTTCTGAAGAGTATGACATGTGAGACTCAAGTGTCTGTCATTATTTTCTAACTGCAGTCTTTAATGATTTGACACTGATTTGCCAGAGAAACACAATCCCATGACAAACGGACCAGGAATATGAGGCACAAATCTGGACATCATGTGAAAATTGCACAGTTGTGAGGATTACATGAGGAATGTGAAGTAACGTCATGTAGGGGGTGTGTCACAGTATCTGTAACACACCCCTGCATTGTAAAAGTGCATTAAGGCACTAAAACAAGAAAGAAAGTGTGCTCGGACACTTATTTAATAATGTGAAGGTTAACAGTTTAATTTTAAATACATGTTTATTGTTTTTTTTTCTTCTTTTTCTTTAAAGTTTGAATGGGTTTGTGCAGGGTGGCACTTTGCTCAGCAGTGCTTAAACTTATCAAGAAGCTATATACAAATGTATAGCTAAAATTCTCTCAGCTGAGTTTGCTGAGTTGTTAGTGTCACAGCTTTACATGTAGTAGGTGCATTGTTCAAATGCCAAGACAGACCATTCAGCTTTTACATGGGAAAGCAGTTTTATACTATTTTTTATTTTACTTAATAATGTAGTAATTAATATTTGTTAACCAAGGTAGTGTAGCTAGTCCAAAATCCCAGTGTCAGTGGAGATTTGAAGTGAAAACTCCCATTTAAACACAGGTGTCCCATGCAGTACAGTCACACCCCAAGATAATGTAATGAAAGAACATAGGAGGAGGTCATGTAAATTATACAATGACTGGTCATTAATATTCCAAAATGAGTATGTTGATTGGTCAGCCCAATCAGCGTGCCCGATGCAAATCCTAGCATATACCAATGGAAAAAGGCCCGGTCGCCTCGACTTTTTTCCATTGTTACATACTGTATTTTTTTTTTAACAAAAATAAAAAAAACTGTAATCTGGACACCGGACATAGCAGAAAGACAGGACAGAGAAAATACTAGGAAAATCAGATAATGTACCCGATTTTCCTTGTATTTCCTCCATTATATCTCTCCTACTCCTAAACTGTCTGAAACTTTTTTATATATGCATATTAAAAAAAAGAAAGAAAAAAACGGAGGAACGGAGACCTTCTTTTCTCCATTGCTTCCTTTCCAAAGCATTGATGTACTGGGTATGCATGGGAACGTGGAAGGACAGCACGGTGCTGTTATAAAAAGACATTATTTAAGAAAAGTAAATTTTTTTCTTGATTAATGTCATTGTATAATAACAATAACTGACTCCATTGTTGTGGTATATTGAGATTTACCCACAGTTGGCTTTATTTAATTACTTGGACTTTGCCCTCATGATTAAACCACACCAACAGTGGGCAAATTTTAATATACCACACCAGTGTAGTCTGTTATTGCTTAAGTAAAATATATGCACTTAATAATAATGTATCAGTAATGAGTAATTAATATTCAACTCTGACCTCTTATTTAAATGAAAATTGTTGTTTGCCCTTACCTCAGTTTTGTTGAGCACTGCTAAGTCAAGCTAAGCAATGCTTAAACAGGACCTGTCTGAGCAATACTTAGCAGTGCTCAGCTCTGCTTAGCTGGCTTGAGTATTGCTAAGAAGTCCCATTATAAGCAGTACTCAGCTCAGTTAAGTTGATTTGCACACTGCTAAGCACTGCTCAGCATTTGCCACCTTAAGCACTGCTCAACTCAGCTTAGTGGGTTTGTGCACTGCTCAGCTTTGCTTAGCATTTTTTATAATGGTCCAATGACAGCAAATGATGGGAATATGGCCTCATTTAAACCACACAGGCAGGAATACCAGCAGAACTTGTTAGAGTTAGATCCTTGTAGGAAGTATGGCAGGTACAGGAGAGGGAGTGCGCTTTCGGGTGCAGCACTGGGGCATCCTTGAGTCCAGGGTAATGGCTGGACTCCTTGTTAAGAACCATAATGACAGACTGCTGCAGGGCCAATACCAGGGCTCAGTATACAAGTCTGAGGCCTGGGACTGTCTGGCTCAGAATACAAGTCTGAGGCCTGGGACTGTCTGGCATGTGAGCTCACCAGTGCCACTGGCATCCCCCAAACTGGGGAGCAAGTCAATCATCATTATGATGACCTGAGATGGAGGAAGGGGGTGCTCTTGGCCCAATGGATCCAAGATGCTTGGGCTCAGAATGCCCCAGAAGATTGTAAGTATGTCTACTGGTGATATATCAAATTATAGTGTGAATATCTGATAGACATGTATGCATAATGGTGTGTTTTCTCCCCACAGCTGCAGAGGACCGGGCTCATAACATGGATGCCCATGCAGGATGACTAGTACAAGACTGCAATAGGTGGAGACTGCAAATATATGATGTGCCAATGTGTATGGGTCGGGTATACAACCCAGCAGCCTCCTATGTTCTGTACAGATCACATATAATCACATCCACTAGGGGTTAAATGTACACACCTGCATGCAAAGTAGTAATACACACTTCACTAAGTATCACACATGACACTGTGACACTCTACTTATATTACAAGGTCAGAATTTGTGACCAAGTGAGTTTTTGGCAAAAATCAGTCAAGCAGCAGAGAACAGTGCCTCTGTAGCTCAGTGTGATGAGAAATACATATATCTCTTGTTAAATGTTGCACACACAGACCACGGTTTGGATCCAAAGACTGGTACAAAGATGTGTTCATAGTGGCATGCAAGTAATCCTGAGTTTTTTGTAGAAACTGTCATATAGTATTAACAGATATTTTCTCCACAGGGCTCACAGATAAAGAAATGATTGTATTAGCTGTATGAAGGGTATACTAATAAACTGTGTACAAATGTTCCAGGCCCATGCCCATGCCTACAAATGACAGCAGGATAGCTATATACATTATGCACTCTTCCCAATACATGGCTCACAAGTGTAATGCTGTCACGGCTACTAATCACTGTTGCCAATAACCTTGTATACAGATATAAATCCAGTAGAAGTATGCCATTAGCACACTCACACAACATCAGTGCAAGGTACACCTTGTTAGTCATATATGTAACCATGACATGTATGAGACCCCTCTACCCATGTACCTACAGTTGTCACAGCTTGCCCCAATAGCATTCCAGGTCAACAGATTAACAGATAAGTATGTGCTGCAGTAGCTATAGGCCTCAGGTAGATGTAAAGTGAGGGCAGACCTGTAGAATATCGAGCAGTACTGTTGTAAAAAATATAAGCCTATACAGTTGGTAATGGACTGTTCCTCCCGCACTCTTTATCTGCTTCAATAATTATTATTCATATACTATGGGTATGTTGTTCTCAAAACCTAATGTTGGGACATTTGTCTTATGATTGTTCATATATTTAAATGGATCAGTATAACATACCTTGTTGAAATTCCATTGTTGGTGGCCTGTTGCAGTAAATGTTACTGGCATGATGTTACAGTAATGACTGTTGTTCCATTTATGCATGTGTTCTGTTTGCCATGCAATTTCCCCAATTCTATTCTATTGCTCTGGATTAATTGGAACACCCATGTATGCTGTTATAACTAATGTTGAGATGTTTTGTTCATGACTAATCAATACACCTTAAAAAACCTTAACACCATAGCTTTTTTGAGTAGGCAGATCCCAGTGGATCTGCCTGTCTCATCTCATCTGACCATGGCACCAGGTCCCAGTACATCTGGGACCCAACCCCGGACTGGCTCCTCCTCTGGTCCTGCACCACCCTTGGGTGGAACCATGTCAGGGGATGGGGCCTGTCCCCATGCTGGGTGCAGGTGCGGAGAGGACCCTGTCACCCGACACCAGTTCCAAGGTATGGTATGCAGGGTCATCCAGAGGGACTTGGATGTATACCTGTGCCAGATTGAGGTTAGACTGGTGCACCTCTATGGTAGGCTGGCCCTGTTGTCCAGCCTCTGGCACAGCTACCTTTGGGGCCTTGGAGGTGCAGCGATGACTGCCCATGGGTGGAAACCTCAGTCCCACTGTTTCCATCTGGGGGCACATGACCCTCCAATTCCCAACCAACCTCCCCATCCAAGGTGTTTACCCCCTCATGTGTCATACACTGCCCCTGTCTGCTGTCTTGTCTGCAAAAGCAATCTCTTCTACCCAACTTATCCCCCCAAACATACCTGCAACCCTTCCTCAACATCCTACTCTCACCTTAAAAAAAGAGGGGCATCTGTCCCCACAAAATAAATCTCATCCTGTACATAGCTCCCCATTTCACCCCATGTACACTGCCATGATTCAATCATCTCATCAATTAATCAACAAACGTATGTCACCCACATCCCTCCCTGTGGGGGCGTGAGGCTTGAAATTCCAAATTGTCCACATCATTCACAGCTGTTGCTGCCCAAGAAATGGAGAGTTATGGTCCTTTCCTACACCTGTCCTGCACATCCCTGGCTGCCTTTCATAATGTATTTTCCCCTGCTTGCCCCCATTTCACCACTTTCCTATCACCCCCTTTTTATTTTTATTTTTTTTGGAATTACCACAGGTTTAAGTGGGAGTAAGTGCTGCTAAGCAAAGCGAAGGGAAGCTAAGCATCTCTTGGCACCACTTAGTGTCACACAGAACTGGGCAAACCCACTTAAAACTGCTTTAATCACTCTATCTCATTCAGCAACTGTTCTGCCTAGCAACAAAGTAACCAGACCTTCCAGGTTTTGATCCCAGGACCCAGAGCAGTAGAATCACAGCAATGTACCACTACACCAAATTTGCTGGAAGAAATGCTAATGGTTTTGTAAATATATCATGCATTACAGTCATTTAACATTAGGGGGGAAGAAGGCATCACAGCCAGGTCTTGAACCAAGGATCCTGTGCACTAGAGTCAGAGCAACCCACCACTATGTCAAATCAGCTGTGGTGGTTAGTAATGCTTTTGTAAATATATCATGCATCACAGTCATTTAACATTAGGATAAAATTATCATTGCTAAGTCTTGAACCCATGACCACATGCTATGCACTAGAGTCAGAGAAACATACTACTACACAAAATCTGCTGTGAGAATTGCTGATGCTTTTGTGAATATATCATGCATTACAGTCATTTAACATTAGGGGAAAAAAGTCATCACTAGTAGGTCTTGAACCAGGACCCTGTGCACTAGAGTCAGAGCAATATATCACTACATCAAGCCAGCTATGGGAATGAGCAGTGCATTTGTGAACATATCATGCATTACAGTCATGTAACAGGGAAAAAAGACAAAGCTGCCATGTTTTGAACACAGGACCTTCTGAACCAAATTCACAGCAACACAACACTGTACAAAATCAGCTGTGAGGGATTACTGATGCATTTGTAAATATATCATGCATTACAGGGTTGTAACGTTAGTGAAAAAATACATCAGTGACACATTTTGAATCCTGACCCATCTGAACTACAGTCAGAGCAACACACCACTAAGCCAACTGACCTGTGGAGTACACCACCTCTTTTTACAAACATATCCTGATTGCCAGTCATACACTACTCTTATATATACTGGCCCAAATCACAGTGCACTTGGGCCTCTGATGCAGACACAGAACCAGTGCACAGACAAAATAAATGCAGCTTTATCGGAGGCCTGCAATATCTGGTAGAGCTGACAACTGCACAGACTGTTGCTGAATATCCATACTTGTGCCCCCTATTCATGGCAGGGTCCTCAAAAAACCTACTCTGTGTGCACACATACTAGCAAGGCAGTGCATATTGGAGTTACAAAAGCATGACAAACAGCTCAGTGTCACATGTCATACCCATCAGAACACATATGTCCATGCTAATCCTGTGTCACACACTATATGCATGCACATATGTCTTACAAATATGCCTGCCATAAGAATGACTTGGTAGCTCCATCTGTTACAGTTCTAGCATCTATCACATCTAGAAACACACAGTCCTGGCCCACAACCCGGTATGTGACATGAAAACTACATGCATGTCAATACAACATAGAAATAATAGAGCCCTGCAATGTCCAGAAAAATTGGTTGCTCCTACTGCATTCACTGCCACCTACAGTAGCATGTTAAAGCACTGCAGGGTGTGACACATTTCGCAATTATGAATATGTGTACTAAATGTTGTCTAATACTCCCTGGATGGCACTATTATGTAACATGTGCACCACTGGCATATGCCTTAGCTGTACTGTTGTGGGTACCCTCAACCAGGTCATACTGTGACACAACAGCTGGCACCACACCCTCACTGACGGTAACAGCTTGCTCTCCCCCAATGTCTTCACAATCCCTAGTCTGACTCCTGGTCAGAATGCAGCAGCTGTGGCTTGCTACACATGCAGCAGTATGGCCAACTACCTACTACAGATCTAACATTGCTCCCAAACACCTATATCAGGGCATCCACACAACACCCAAACATAAAGAGTTGGGGGGATGTTGAGATTTTAAGGGACATGTCTTAGACTGCCCCTACAAACACACAGCTGACAGACTAGCATCAATTGTAGCAATATGCACAGTCAGATAGAAAAGGATCTATGACACTCACATCTGCCTTTCTCCTTATTCATCCCAACACACAGTTACACAGTACACTGCTACAGAATGTGAAAGTCTGTAAACAATGGCCAGACATACATACCTCTCAACTGTAGAGATTTCCACAGAATGTCCACGTTGTTGCCTCATAGTTTTGGCCTGTTCCACATAACATTTTTCTGCCAAACCACTGAGATGATATGAGGAATAATGTCACTAAATGATGATATACATTTGAGTTTCGGACTGCAAATCCCTCAGAAAATGTATGTCAATACAAACCCTATTACTCTAGCAAATTTCTAAGTTTATAAGGGCAATATTTAAAATCTGTCCCTAGTTATGGCCCTTGTTCCCCCATTTTGTCATTATTTGTCCAGATTTCTTGTGCTAAGAGGTTGAGAGGTATGCAGACATAGCATGCAAAACTGTGGACATAAGACATCAATCCAAACAGTTGACAGTATTTCTACCTACACTCTGTGATGCTGTAGCTCCCACACCTCAATAATGTCCTCTTCACAGGCCAGGAAAAGAGGCAAGACCCACATGAAGTCTTTAATTATAGCACTGTGTTGCCATGCCATTGGCTAACAGAAAGGCAACACAGCTGTTCTGGATGCAATTAGCAAGTGGGTGACAGAGGTTGGTGCACAGGTCATCACCTGTTCATGAGCATTACCTACAAAAGGCAAGCTGCTACCTATGCTGAAAAGATCTGACACTTTCTTTATGAAGACAGACTGTGATTCATTAAAACACTACTTGTGGATTTCATCTGACAAAATAGTACAGCACTATACCAGGTATGTCATACAATTAAGCATGTAATGGAATGCAGATGGGGGATGCAGTCATGGAAGATAGCATTTTAAACAGTAGGTCTCAACAACACTTCCTGGACTGACATGTTGCTGTTAGTCTGCTGTCCAGCACCTAAGGCCATCTCTGATGGCTCTGTCTGCAGTGACATAATCACAGCTCTGGCCCCTGAGTCACTCCAGAAAGGATCAGCTCACATATGACTACTACTGGATTGTCTGTTGTACAATACTGCCAGCCCAGCTAACTGGGATGTTGTAAATAATCATGTCATTTGTGAATATTAATATGATACATATACTTGTCTTACAAATGTAAGAGACATATATATCTTATGTAGATATTAAACAACTGGTGCAGAAGAGTGTGTTGAACTGTATGTTATTTACTGAGCTCATACCTCTCAACTGTCCAGAGTTTTGCAGACTGACCACATTTGCCTCATATATTTATTCATGTACTCATACATTTGTGTTTTGTCTGGCAAATCCCTGGCAAGTCATTATTATTTGTATTAGTCTGTAGACAGTAATTATACTATAGTAAAGCTTAAAATCAGAATCCGGTACAATAAAAGGCTGTCCAAAATTCAGGCAGTACTTGCAAGATAAATATCCAAGCAGTAGGTCTGGTATAAAAGTTTTAATGTCCAAGATTAAAAACAATCCAACACGACTGAAAACAATAAAACAAAAAGTACTTCCATCACAATGTTGAGCGCTTTCGTCTCCCCAACCGGAGACTTCTTCAGAACAAATAAAAATAAATCAAGCTCCATTTTATACAAAACATATTAATTCAATTAACTCATTAGCCAATTAAATATGGAGAACTACATAGGCATACAAGTGAAACGTAAAACAAACTGTTTGCTTTCATAAGATTTCTGCATGGTGCTGCTGCATGTACAAACAATCCTTCTCTCATATTTATTTTTTCCAAATTCTAATAACAGAAAGATGCTTCAAGACATGCATAATGTTAAGAAAAAATACATGATGTTAAGAAAAAATAAGGTAGGGAAAAGGTCTAAAAGGTAGTTGTATTTAATTTAATTTGGGGGAGTGAATGCACAAAATCCGTAAATGTGTTTGCATTTCAAGTATATGTACTATATATACACACAAAATATATTTATTTTGTACTTGCTTGTGTTTAAAATGTAGTAAATAAATACATGATGAATACATAAATAAATAAATAATTAAGTAAAGGTGTGTATATATATCTCACTCTCTCCGTATTTTCTCTCTCTATTTATGTGTGCATATGTATATATGTGTGTGCACCCACCCCTACCCAACATTACTTAAGTTAAAATTCCAAATAAATAAATAACCATGGCTAAGTTAATCATTAAAGTGCTATGCAACTACTAATTAACTTAAGTAATGTTGGGTAGGGGTGGGTGCACACACATATATACATACGCACACATAAATAGAGAGAGAAAATACGGAGAGAGTGATATATATATATATATATATATACACACCTTTATTAATTATTTATTTATTTATGTATTCATCATGTATTTATTTACTACATTTTAAACACAAGCAAGTACGAAATAAATATATTTTGTGTGTATATATAGTACATATACTTGAAATGCAAACACATTTACGGATTTTGTGCATTCACTCCCCCAAATTAAATTAAATACAACTACCTTTTAGACCTTTTCCCTACCTTATTTTTTCTTAACATCATGTATTTTTTCTTAACATTATGCATGTCTTGAAGCATCTTTCTGTTATTGGAATTTGGAAAAAATAAATATGAGAGAAGGATTGTTTGTACATGCAGCAGCACCATGCAGAAATCTTATGAAAACAAACAGTTTGTTTTAAGTTTCACTTGTATGCCTATGTAGTTCTCCATATTTAATTGGTTAATGAGTTAATTGAATTAATATGTTTTGTATAAAATGGAGCTTGATTTATTTTTATTTGTTCTGAAGAAGTCTCCGGTTGGGGAGACGAAAGCGCTCAACATTTTGATGGAAGTACTTTTTTTTTATTGTTTTCAGTCATGTTGGATTGTTTTTAATCTTGGACATTAAAACTTTTATACCAGACCTACTGCTTGGATATTTATCTTGCAAGTACTGCCTGAATTTTGGACAGCCTTTTATTGTACCGGATTCTGCTTTCATTACTGTGTGGGTATTCTATTTATTTGCGTGGTTACAAAGCTTAAAATCAGGCAACCCCAATCCCCCCTTATCTTTGGTGAGTACAAGTTTTCCATATTTAATTCTGGTAGATTTGGGATACCATAAGAATCTTGATATAGGTTTTTCCATGGCAAGGAAGAAGTTTTGGGGAATATTTGAAAAAGTAGCATTTAATTGAAAGAATATTCTTGGTAGAAAATTCATCTTGACAACACTAGCTTTTGACAGTAGAGACATATTGATGTTCTTCAATCTATCAATATCGTTTTGAATACTAGTCCATGTACTTAGTAGGTTATTGTTTATAATATCTTTGAAGTCCGAAGTAAATAGTATTCCTAGATATTCTATCTGATAGTTTATTTTGATCTCACTCATGGGAAAGTACAATTCTTTATGACCTATAGGATTGAGGGGAAATATATGTGACTTGTTTAAATTTAAGTTATAGTTTGAAACTATCACAAACTCATCAATAGCTTTAAGTATTTTTGGGAGGTCAGTAGTGGGGAGTTGGAAGTATATATTTAAGTCATCGGCAATGGCCGAGTATATAAGATTTGTATTGTGGATTCTGGGAATATGATGAAAGTTTTTTTGTGAAATAAACAGAAGGAGGGGTTCTAGATAAAGATTAAATAGGTATGGCAAAAGAGGACATCCTTGTCTTGTACCATTGGATAAGAGTATTGGATTAGTTCTAAGTTTGTTTATCTGTATAGTGGTAGAAGCTTTCTAATACAGCACCTGGATCATTTTAATGAATTCTTTAGGAAAACCATATAAAGGCAGCATATTAAAAAGAAAGTGTAAGTTTACTCTATCAAAAGCTTTGGTTGCATCTATTGTAAGGGCATATCTGGGGCATTTAGCACTATTAAGTAGTCTTACAATGGTATCTAAGAGGAGGGTGTTGTCACTTGTTTGTCTGTTTGTCATAAAGCCCATTTGTTGTTGGGAAATAATAGAGGGGAGTATATTCTTAAGTCTATTTGCTATAAAATGGGCTAATATCTTAAGATTAGTGTTTATGAGGGCTATTGGTCTAGAATTTGCTGGATCTGTTGGGTCAGAATGCGGTTTAGGAATCAACACTGTCTTGGAGTTATTTAAGTATTTGTCTGTTATACCATATTGTATTATATAGTTGAAAGCTTTTAATAAAACCTTGGAGATAGGTTCCATGAATAACTTATAAAAATCAGATGTGTATCCATCAGGCCCAGGGGATTTACCTAGTTTTAGTTTGTTTATTGCAGCTTTTATCTCTTTTAATTGTAACAGTGATTTTAAGAGTTTCCTTTGATCTTCTGTAATTTGTGGAAAGTGTATATTATGTATAAAATCCTCAAATCTGTCTGTAGATGGTGACAAGGGTATATTGTATAATTTCTTATAAATATCTTCAAAAGTGTCCACTATATCTTGGTCTTTCACCTGTCCTTCATATTTTATTTATTTGATCCTAGGAGGTCCACTTTATGTTAATTAGTCTAGCTAGGAATTTTGATGGTGTTTGAGCCCATTCTGAGTATTGATATATTGACCTTAATTCTAAGAGGAAGATATTTTCTAAATAGTGTTTGTGTAATTGTTTTTGCCAATCAATTATTTTTTCCTCAAGTTCTTTAGAATATTTTTCCTGAAGTTCTAGTTCAGCAGTGTTTATTTGATACTCTAATTCATTGTTAAGATTATTATATATTTTTTTGAGCCATGCAGATTTTTGAATAATAATACCCCTGATGACTGCCTTGGTAGCCGCCCATTGTATGTCATATGGAATTTGAATGGATATAAAATCATTTTGGAGTTGGGCTAGGACATTCTGAATTTCTTGTGTTGTTTCTTGGTTTTGTATAATTTTAGGATTTAACGTCCAGGTATTGAGATAGGAAATATTTTGTTTACGGGCTTGAAAGTTTATTAAAAGTCTAATTTTGGAATGATCTGAAAGAGTTCTAGGTGATACAGCATAATTTAATTTGTTAGAAAGGAAAGCAAGGGAAATTAGGAAAGCATCTATCCTGGACCAAGTTTTATGAGTGGCTGAAAAGAAAGTGAATCTTGATATTGTTTTATCATATTGAAATTTAACATAAGGGTCAACTAGTTCAAATGTATTTTGTAATTCTTCAGGTGCTGTTGTGGTAGATTGTGACTGTCTGTTTTTATTATGCAATCTATCCTTATCTAGATTTAGTAAAGCATTACAGTCCCCACCTACAATAAACAGATGATTTGGGTATTTGGCTAATATATTAAAGATTTCATAAATGAAGAGCTGTTGATATGAGCAGGGGCTATTTATATTAAGAAAGAGTAATGGTTTGTTCAAAGTATGATATTCAGTAGTAAATAATACCCATCTTCCATTTGAGTCAGCTTCATAGGAAGTAATCTCTCCATGGAAGGATTTATTTACTATAATGGCCACTCCCCTGGACAAAGAACTATAATTTGCATCAACAATTGTTTTAACCCATTTTCTTTTCCTTTCCCTAAAAGTCATCTAACTTGGTCATCTAAGTGAGTTTCTTGCAAGAAAGTTATATCAGCCTTAGTTTGGTATGTGAGGTGCATGATTAGATTTATTTTCTTTTTATCTACCATCCCTTTAACATTCCAAGAGTCTATGGTTATCATTTTTTATTAATATTGTTGAAGTTTCTCATTAGTTGATACTCAAAAATACAGTTATAAACGTTGTCTGTTAGTGTATTTATCTTAAGAATAAATGTTGTGACTTCTATACTCCTAAACTCTAAATAGGTGCCTAACCACCCATCCCTCTGTATTAGTAAATGTGCGTGAGTTAAGAAACTAAAAGAGACTATTATTTTAGCAACAAGGAGTAAATATTTATCAGAGGGATGTCAATAATACCCATACTGTTCCGAATGCGAACAGTCATCAGCTAACAGACTGTGCCCATCCCGCTCCTTTTGTTATTTATGTACTGCATATTCATTTTCAGACTTCTTAAAATATTATGTTAATTGTACCCCTAGATGTTATATAGAGAGAAAGAGAAAAGTAGCTTTTATAAAAAGTTTTGTAGTAACAGCAACATATTATAATTCTTAACATTTCAGGCATTATTAAAGAGTTTACAAAACAATATTTTGAAAAAACAAGCACAATATATGAACATTTAAAGAAGACAGAACTTTAAAATTCAACAACATTTGCATTACTCTTGCTAACAGCAACTAACTGTGGTTCTTTAAAATGTATTGGAAACTTTGTTTAACACTGCACTGGCAAAAGCCATACAAGCACATCAATGTGAACTCATATTATTAATTAACTGTGCCATCTACTGGACAAACAGGGAAAAAAGAAAGGAGAAAAATGTTTTTGTACCTTGCTCATAGACACATTTAAAAGTAACTCAATGGTTATGCCAATAGAATAATGATTATACCTTCTTTAAACATTTAAAGAAGGCAGCACTTTAAAATTCAACAACATTTGCCTTATTATTGTTAACAGCAACTAACTGTGTTTCTTTAAAATGTATTGGAAACTTCATTTAACACTGCACTGGCAAAAGCCATATAAGCACAGCATTGTGAACTCATATATTAATAATTAACCAGTGCCATCTACTGGACAAACAGGGAGAAAAAAAAGAGAAATGTTTTTGTACCTTGCTCATAGACACACTTAAAAGCAACTCAATGATTATGCCAGTAGAATAATGATTATACATTTTAACTGAAACTACTAATGTCTAGTATTTACACTACTTAAACTATTATATAAAGGTTATATCCCATTATTTAAATGTAGTTTAACACTCCTGTTTTGTAAGCTGTAAATGCACTTTAAAGTCATTTTTCTATGCAGTCAGTGTTAGGTAGCTTTCCATCTTTTGAATGTAGAAGGAAGTTATTAAAAGACAGTACCTTAAGTATTACAGTGTAGCAAAAACGTTTTCTTTACAGGCAGGTAAGCAGAGTTATTTAGAACACATTCCACATCTTTTTGCTTGGAGTTTCCCATAAGTGTGGTATATTCTTCTGTCCTGTAGTTCTTTGGAGCTGTAGCAATTGTTTAGCCTTCCAAATGTTGTTTTTGTATCAAAAGATATGAAAACAGTTGTCTCAGGCAGGATTTACTTTGAAGAGACACAGAAAGGTGGATTTTGCCTGGTCAGGTATTTCCAGGGATATTTTTTCTTCTTTGTAATAAAATGTTAAAGTTGCAGGATATTTCATTTGGAAATTAATCTTATTTTCAATGAGGTAAGTGCAGTATTTACTGAGTTTCTGTCGATTTTGTTTAATTTCTAAAGGAAGATCTTGAGTAATCATAATTTTATGTCCTCTCCATGTAACATTCTTTTTAACTTTATAAGCTGACAGCATCTGTTGAACATGTGCTGAATTAAGCAGTTTGATGTAGATTTGTCTTGGAAGATCACTTGTTTGTGTACGCTTTATAGCTCTGTGGGCTTTTTCAATCACTATCTCATCCAGGAGATCTTTATTAGTCAGAAGAGAACTTAGAATTTCTTTTATTATTGGAATAAGTTGTTCATTATCAAAGCTCTCTGGAATACCACTTATGATAAAATTATTTCCCTGGCTTCTAGCTTCCAAGTCTAGCATTTTTTGCTGTAATTCTTTAATTATGGTGTCACTGGTTTGTGCTTTTTGTTGCAGTTCATTTATTTTTAGCTCATTGTCCATAACTTTAGCTTCATTTTGTTCTAGCCTAAGCATAATTTGGTCCAGAGTAAAGCCAAATGTAGTTAGCTTATGAGAGAAACCCTGCACTTCTGTTTGTAAAGGTTGTAAAGCAGTTTTCAGATCCTCCAGTGTTAAAGGTTGTTCCTGTTTTAATCTTTGACACATTTTACCAGCTTCTTGTTGTTGCTTGTTAATTTTTTGCCTTTTAGAAGTGGTATCTTTCTCAGGAGTAGTAATTTCAGACAGTTTGTTTTTTGTAATTACAGTTTCCATCTGATCTGGCTGATTCTCCATTAATCTTGTATAGTTAGATTCCTAGTAGTAGTGCAGAATTTTAAATGATAAGTCTTGTTATGAAAGTTATTTTTCTTCTTACTTTCCTCTTATTAGGCCTGTTGGTCTTGAAGAATCCACACCATGCGGTTCAGGGCTCTGTTTCCAACAAGTAATTATTTTTCCTTCAGAATGAGAGAATTTTTGAAAAATAAAGATGAAACAAGTAAGTACTCGTAATTCTGCTTTAATCCATTGATGTTTGGTATACTTTTCCCAAGTGATGCACTGGTTTGAAGTCAGATTATAGTTTAGGAATGCAGGAGCTGCACTGTCAGTGTGCTTACAGGCTGTCCACCATTTTGGAATCCACTGAGCTTTCCCAAACTTAAATTATCGTGTTTCATTATTTCCCACATAACGTAAAAAAAATAATTCTACTGTATTTGTGTTGTTTATTACTTTATTAGTTTATTTTGCTGCCTGTTCTTAAAAGTACTCAATTGCACTTATTATGCCGCATTTATTACTGCTTGTTAGTAGCCTGATTAAATTGTAACTGCTATTCTAAGTCTTTTGGTTTAAGCACTTGGGCTTTAGGCCAGCTGTTTTACAGTAAGAAGGTTTGGGGTCTGCACTCTTGTGGGAGGAAAGGGTAGATTCTGCCCTTATGAGCTGGGAATAGCTGGTTAAATTCTTAGTGTCTGCTATTCTAAAAGTGTCTTAGTTCTGGTTTAAGCACTTGGGCTTCAGTTCAGTTGTTTTACATTAAGAAGGTTTGTGGTCCACAATCTTGTGGAGGATAGGGTAGATGCTGCCCTTCTGAGCTGGGAATAGCTGGTTAAAGGCTTTTTGTGCCTGCTTATTTGCACTGTTTCTTTCTGAAATTGGTGCATCTTGTTTGCTGTAGCATTGAGTAGATTCAGACCTGCTGAATCAAGCTTTGTTTGTATAACTTGAGCACTAATCCAGGCCATCTTTTTTGCAGAGGGTTCCCCTGCACCCTAATGGCAGAAGTGTGCAGTTAGAACATGTCTGATTGAAGACCGCTGGAACAGGGCTCAGTTTTGAGGTTTTTTTATTGGTTAATTTGCTTAAATCAGTTTGCTATTGTTTGCTACTATTATATTTAAGTGTGTATCTGTTCTCCTGTGTTAAATTGACCTAAACAGCGTAGAAATATCTTTAGCATAGTCTGGTTACAGGTTTTGCTGTATTTAGATCTGTTTGTGTGATTCCTGTGTTTCCTGCTATGCCATCTTGTGTTGGCCAGGGCCTGCGCGTGCTTACTGGGAGTAAGTGAACTGGTTGGAACTGGTCTGGCATAGGGTGTTGAGCTAAGAGCTCAGGGACAAGGGTTGGTTGGTCAGTTCCAGCGTCTCTATTTTACCTTTTTTTTTTTTTTTGGTATTTAAACCCAGCATATGTGTGGGTCTGTACTTGTCTGCCTGTTGTTCACCACCACTGTGCTGTTTTAACCCTTTGTGAGGTTTCTCAGTTGCATTTTTTCCCTTACCAGCACTCCTGTGTGAGTGAGGCCCTTGCCTGCAGCTACTCTATTTTATTTTTATTTTATTTTATTTTACATTTGTTAACCGGGCTAGTCTAACTGGATACATGTCCATTTTCAGTAGAGGCCCGGGGAGAAAAGCTCCAAGACACATACTTAAATACAATATAGTAAGTTACAATAGTCCAAGTGTATAACAGCTGTTGTTAGTAAAATACAATACTCCTAGTGAGCATAACACAAAACAGTACAAGGTAATGTGCAAGAGATATTACTATATACATATATACATATTTTAAATTGCAATAACATGGTCTTTGACTGATTAAGGATAAGTCTATAAAGATGAAGAGTATTGAAACTAGTGTATAGAGAAAAAGTTAGTCAGGGTTAGTACAGGGGCATAACCAATGTGTACTGAGAAATAGTTTTAGATTATGTTTAAAAAGTGTCAATGAAGACAGAGATACGAGTTCAGTGGGAAGAAGATTCCAGTGCTTACCAACAGTATTAGAGAATAGAGAGTCTCCTGCTAAGTTGTTGGATCTGCTGGTGTTGATAAGGAGTTTGTTTGAGGAGCATAAATGTTTAAGATTGTTATATGGGGTAATGAGGTAAGAGAGTATCGGAGTGTTGGTAGGTTGATACAGGGTCCTATGGGCTATGACAACCTGGTGAAATTGCAGTTGGTTTTGGAACTCTAGCCATCCTAGTTGCTTAAGATTAAGACAGTTATGAGTTCTGAAAGGAGAGCCAGTGGCAAATCTAGCAATATTATTATAGGAGATTGTCAGTTTGTTGAGGTTGTTTTTAGAAAGATTAGTGTATATAGGTGAAGCATAGAGTAGGGTGGAGATTAGGTGAGTTCTAGCTATGGCGGTCCTGGCTACTGGTGTAAGAAAGGGTTTGATTCTATAGAGGGACCCCAATTTCTTGTTGACTGTTTTTATTGTGCTGTTTATATGAGTATCAAAGCTAAGTTTGTTATCTACTGTTATTTCTAACAGTTTAGTGGTTGAGTCGGGAGATATGATAGTGCCATTATTAGATAGGAGTGTTAAATTTATTGGTGTGGATTTTTGGGTTGGAGTGAAAAGAAAAAATTTATTTATTTATTTTTTTTATTTAGGAGGAGGTAGTGGTTTAAAAAACATTGTTCTACTGTATTAAATGCTTTTTGGGTAAGGGACTGTAGTTCAGTTGGAGAAGTGGCTGAACAAATTATTGTGGAGTTGTCTGAGTATTGAATACAGGTGGCATCAGGAAGTGCTGAGTGAAGGTCATTAATAAAAATGAAGAATAGAAGTAGGCCTAATATAGAGCCCTGTGGAACACCTAGGGAAATAGGGAGGTGAGTACATAGATTGTTTTCCCATAGCACAGCCTGTTGTCTATTGTCTAAGTAAGATTTAAACCAATTTATGGCTAGAGGTTCAAGTGAGAGGGATTTCAGTATATAAGGAGCTGGTGATTAACCATGTTGAAAGCTTTAGATAAATCAATAAAGACTGCAGAGGAGAGAATTTTGTTGTTGTGGTTTTTGTTGATGAAGTCTGTGAAGGTTAGCAGGGCAGTGGCTGTACTGTGGAAAGGTCTAAATCCATGTTGACAATTGGCTAGTAAGTTATTTTGGAGTAGGTGGTTAAGTAGTTGCTTATGGATGCATTTCTCCATTATTTTTGCTAGAGGAGATAGACGAGCTATAGGACGATAGTTAGAAAAGTTGTTAGAATTCCCACCTTTATGTAGTGGGATGATGTGAGAAATTTTCCAGATAGATGGGATAGTTCCTTCAGTTATAGTTCTGTTAACCAGAATGGAAATGGGATAGGCTATGGCTTTAGTTCCTTTTTGCAGATATTCTGCTGGAAGTTTGTCAGCTGAGGGGGTAGTAGGTTTTAGTTTCTGGAGAAGGGAGCAAATAAAGGAAGTTGAAACTGGTTTTAACTGAAATGATGGAGGTGGGCTTGTAATAGATGTAGGCAGATTTGAGGTATCTGGAGATAGTTGACTAGCAAGAGTTTGGATGGCATCTGTGAAGAAAGAATTGAAGGCATTAGCTGTTTGTGTGGGATTATTGGGGTTAGAGCTTTGTGGGTTAGGTGTGATAGATTGACCTGGGTATAGTAGTTTGTTAATGCTAGTCCAGAACTTTTGTGGCTTCTTATGGTAAGTTTGTTGTAGTTGGAAGTAGAAGTTCTTTTTGTCTAAGAGGATGGCTGTTTTAGTATTATTTCTAAGTTGTCTAAAGGTTTGGTGGTCAGTGGGATTTTTAGTAGTATGCCATTTTGCCCAGGATTTGTTTCTAAGAAGGATTTTTTTGCCTAGTAGCATTTGAGAGCCAAGGGGGCAGGTTTAGATTTATTTCTAGCAGAGCGAGTTGATTTTATCCAGCCATACTCACACCTATAGGTACTCTCTTCAGATAGTAACCACTCTTCTATCCCTGACCTCTGTTCCACATATTTTGATAACCATGGACAGACAAGTTGAGACAGTGTAACAACTGCCTTATGTACACAGATAACCCTCTACTACTACCACCTAAGAGCATAATATGTGAGTGATGCAATCACATTAAACACCTAGAATCCTTGCTGTCTCAGTCAAAAGCCAGTACATGATTGACAGACCACAATGCTTTGCCACAGGTGACCTTCATCTGTCTCCCCTGGGATTTAGGCTTCTGGCAAAGGCTTCTGCCTCCTCCATAGTGCCTTTTTAGTTAAAGTCAAGAGCACAATATTTCCAACATGAATAATTCATATAAATGCATTTAAAGGTCATGCTGCTAAATGCTAGGAGTTTTAGCATGAAATTGCACTCATTATAAGCATTCATTGCCTGGAAGATGCTGACATTTGTGCAGTCACTGGAACCTGGTTCAAAGCTGTGGAGAGCACCCCAGCCTTACCAGGTTACTCATCCTACCATACTTTCAGACACCAAATGGAGGGTTACAAAGCCAAAGGAGGTGGGGTTTCAACATTTATCAAAGACATACACACACCTCCAGGTTGGCCAAATTGTATGACGCACAGGAGACACTGCAAGTGCAGTTAATTGTTCACAAAACACATATTCAAATCATAGCTAGCTACAGATCCCCAACCATGACTCAGGACACCCACTCCACCTATCTGGACTTACTTCAATCCATCAAGATTCAACCCTCTACCCCGATCCTGGGTGACCTTAACTGCCCAACCATAGAGTGCAAGACCTATTCTAGCCCAAATATGAATGGCCAGAGATTCCACAACTTTGTAAATGGCAATGCATTGGATCAGCTAGTCGACATCCCTAAGAGAGGTGAAAATATTCTCTACCTGATCCTAACCAACATGAGTAGCCACTGTAGCACTCCTATAGTGTCATCCTCCTTTGTAAGATCTGAACATAAAGGGATCACATTTTAAGTCACCATCTCCCCTGACCCCCCCCCCCCCTTGTCAGGATCACATGAAATAACATGTCCAAAGCTGACTACAATCTCCTCAGAGCAGATATAAAGAGCTGCACAGTCACTGTCCCTTCAGTTGGAACTTGCACTAATGTCCAAGCCTACACCAGGAATATATATGAGCACCTACATAGATGTAGGGACACAGCAATACCTGACAGGACCAAATCATCTTCCTCAAGGAAGAGTAAACCTGTCTGGTGGACAGCAGTAATAAACAAAGTTTATAATAGAAGGAGGAAATTGCTGTAAAGGGCCAAGAAGGAGCAGGTGCCAAGTTTGAAGCAATCTCTCCTTTGTCTGAACAAGCAAATAAGGTCACTGGGGAAATCCTTTAAGGCTAACTTGGAGTCCAAATTGGCCACATCCACCAAGGACAATCACAAGGCCTTCTTCACATATGTCTGAAATCTCTAAAGCAACACCCAAATCCACTCTAAATTGGTGGTCAATAACACCACATACACAAATGCCATAGATATAGCCAACCTGCTGGCAGACAGGTTTAGTGAAAACTTCACACACTGCCCCCCCATCAGTACACCTGGACATCCTCAGCACCTGTCCCCCTTCCTTCATCACCATGGAGCAGGTCCTTAATACCTTCTCAAATTCAAAAAAATAAAGTCTCCATGGGACCTGATAACATCCCTGTCTGTATCCTACATGAACTCAGGCATCAGTTCTCAGCTCCATTAGACACCCTATTCAACCACAGCCTGAACACTGGCTTCATCCCAGCTGCCTGGAGGGCAGCCACTGTTATCCCTCTACACAAAGGTGGAGCATCCACTGACCCAGGCAATTATAGGCCCATCAGCCTAACTAGCCTCATCTGCATGGCCATGGAATGTGTTATCATGGACCTTATAACCAAGGACATTGGCAACCTCCAAACGCTACACCCTACACAGTTTGGTTTTGTCAAAGGGAGATCACACCTGTTAGACGTGGTTGACCTCTTTGAAACAGTCACCAAAGCCATGGATGAGGTAAGCCAGTGCACAGTGTCTAACTTGACCTAGCCAAAGCCTCTGACACTATTCCACACTCTGGCATAATACATAAACCCTCCCAGCTAGGTATCAGCCCTTATGTTACCAGATGGGTAGCTAACTGGCTCACTGATAGAGCCCACTCAGTCAAAGTAGGGGAAGCCACCTCTAGTAGTAGACCCGTAATGAGCAGTGTACCCCAAGGATCAGTCTTGGGGCCTCTACTGTTTGTCATGTATTTGTCTGAGGTGCAAGCCACAACCAGTGGTCTGTGGCTGACCAAGTTTGCAGATGACTGCAAGTTTGGTGCTGTCTTAAATTCCCCTACTAATGTGAACATTCTCCAAGAAAGTCTTACCCAAACTAATGATGGGTGCCAGAAGCATGGCCTCAAAATGAATGTCCAGAAATGCATCATTATCCCATTTGGGGAAATTGTCATACCCACTACTTATGACATTAATAACAATGTACTAAGCATGCAATCAGTCATGAGGGACATAGGTACCCAGGTTGATAGCAACCTGACTTTTGACCATCATGTTGCCTCCATTGTACAGAAGGCTGTCTATACCACCTCATAAATCAGGGTATGTCATCCAAGAACAAGGAGGTCATGACATCTCTGTACTTCTCCCTTATCAGACCCATTATTGAGTACAATGCCCCCTTCACCATGTACCATGCCATACACATACAGCAGTTGAAGAGACAACAGAAGTTTCTGACCAGGAAAATCCAGAGTCTGAAACACCTATGCTATACAGATAGGCTAAAAGCCCTGTCACTCTACTGAGTCTCATACAGACTGTTCAGAGGTGATCTGTGTCTGGCATAGAAGGCCATGTCCAACCCAGCCTTGATGGAGTTGCTGCATATCTGTAAGACAAATTAAACTTGCACAATCTGCACACAAGACCTTAACTTGGTCTGTGACACAATTAGAAAGGTCTATATTAGATAATTGAATTTTCAAAAGTTAGAGTGTCATATGGTCAACACCATATGATCGAATTTTTTGAAAGTTCAAACGTTTTAACAGAATCTCCATACAACGTAGACTGGGAAGATTTCAGGGTGTGGGGGGTGCAGACGGGCCTGCCATCCTGCTTAAATCATTCAGGTAGGTTATTTGTGTACTTATTTTGAACTTTTAAAAGTTCGATCATATGACAGTCGAATTTAGGAATGTTTGATTATCTAATATAGACCCAAATAGAACTTGTTGGCAGGATAAATTTGTGTCCCAAAGACTCAGCCATTTGTTGAATAGACTCCCTCTCCATATCATGCAGAGTATCTCTCCAGCCCTCTTTAAGAGGAACCTGGATGACTGGATGGGAAACAGAACATACACCCCTGGGATCCCACCTGTGTCCCTGCTGGACAGGGGAAACAGGTGGTGACTTTGAAGGAACATGGGCAAAATCTTGGATAGGCATATAAGGGCCTCTGGGCCAATAGCCTAGTATCATCCTATGAACTTATGAGCCTATTACCATAGATGTTTGCTGTATTTATTTCAGACTGTCCTGCAGTGTTGTCTGAAATTATTCCCTGTGAGTCTGAACTCTGTAGTTACTGTATTGATTGAGTAATGTCTTGTTCCTTTATAAGTTATTATTAAATATAGGTAAACCTTGTAACTGTATCTGGTTTGTATAGAACTAAGTAAGCTCTTAGCATACTTGCATATGTATTTGGTGACACTGTATAGCCCACTCCAATAGGCTTGATTTTGGTCACATTTACCATTTTGCTAATAGGCACATCACACAGTAGGACTCATCACCCTTTCGTAAGGGCCTTACAGTAGCTAATAAACAGCTGGATTGTGGCAGTCAGAACTACCTTTAAGTATGAGCAAAAGGGGCCATAGCTAGTAAACCTGTGCTAGACATTCCCAGGAGTGTGTGTGTGTGTGTGTGTGTGTGTGTGTGTGTGTGTGTGTGTGTGTGTGTGTGTGTGTGTGTGTGTGTGTGTGTGTGTGTGTGTGTGTGTGTGTGTGTGTGTGTGTGTGTCTGATTCAAAAATCAAGTCTCAAAGTGTGTGTGTCAGCTACTTGAGAAGGGACACAAAGCACTGTTGGACAGAGAGGGTGATGGATGTTTTGGCTTGGGTGCCCTGCTGAGATGTTAAGCATATAGCTGTGCTAGTGGGGAGTCTTATTGGGGATCTGGAGAGAGGGAGAAACCAACCCCAGACTGACTGTGAGCTCTGAGTGCTCTGAAGGGTAATTGTACTTTACTGTGTGTATACTTCTCATCCTCCCATTGTGTACATCCCTCACTGGTGGTAGTGGTGAGGACTGAGGCTACTTGATTACTGGGCCAGTGCAGGGGCATCACAATGACAGTACATACTGGTGGATACAGCTGGCATATCACATGGCGTACCATCCTTGAGCCCCTTTCAGTCTGCCAATGTCATACAGGATTATTTCACAGATTGTCCAGGTCTCCCTGACCATTCATGATATACTCTGGCTAGGTCAGTGTGTACTCCACACCAGTATCTGATTGCCTGACAACTATGGCTAGCATACCTGGTGAGCCCCTGCAGCAGGCCAGCAGGTTATAGGTACTAGTATTGGGGGAATGCTGGCTCTGGCTCAGCATCAGTGCATACATACTGAGCTTCCAATGTAAGGGAATGGATACAGTACCAGATATTCATGTACCATTACTGTGGCCCAAGAGGTCTGGCATGTCACAGACATATTCCCCGAATTCTGTGGACAACCATCATGTATTGTCCAACTGGTGTGTGGGAATACATATTTATCTGGCAGGGAGGACTACATCTATCAGGCACATGTACCCATTCTCATTCTGCAAACATCTGGGTACTGCAGACTTCAGACACATATGAGGAGGTCATCCTACACCACATACGTACTGCTCTCTGTCATTGTATACCCCAGATGTTCCTGGAATGTCCACATGCACCTGTAGTAGCACTCACCTATTTGTTGGATGTAGGCTGGATGGCATGGTACTATATCGTTGCCCATAGGGGACACCCAGCAGTTGATGGCAGTGATGTGCATGGACACATAACAACACAGTCTGTCACAGCAGTCAGGCAATTTCTGGTAGTCTTGGTACCATCCAAGGTTACTAGGCTATGTGCCCTGAGCAGGAATATGGCTAGGCCACATGTCAGCCCATATGTATACAAGGCAGCAGCTGATGTCCCCATCAAACAGGGACACAGGTGGTATCCCTAGGGTGTATGTGCTGTTAACATCCATTTGACCAGATTACACCTGCAAAGGTTTAGGTAGCTACCCTGCCTGATGTGGACAGGGTCCCCATTCCACCACAGGGTGATTGTGTGTGTCACACATGTGAGCTGCCAACAAGGCCAGTCCAGGTCACTCACCATGTTGAGGGTGTGTGTGTGTGTGTGTGTGTGTGTGTGTGTGTGTGTGTGTGTGTGTGTGTGTGTGTGTGTGTGTGTGTGTGTGCACACGCGTTAACACAGTAGAGCATGACTTGCACTCGTGCAGCAGTCCCAGCAATGTGGAGCTCATGATTGCCTTGAATGCCACAGTGAGGTCACTCCTGAGGAGTATGTATGACACCGTATAGAGGGTTGGCCTTACAGCCTATAGGTGTACAGTAGATGTTTGATGGCCTGGTATTCCCTGGTAGGTGTAAAATCTGAAAGGTCTAAAACAGGTGCATTGAAGGTTAAGAGTACATGATTGACTGCACGAAGTAAGTAAGCACTGAGTTCAAGAAAGTTATGTGGTCAAGAAAACTTGACTGCACGAAGTAAGTAAGCACTGAGTTCAAAAAAGTTATGTGGTCAAGAAAACACGTCTTTATATGGACTTATGTTCGATTTTCTTTTTCTACCTAACAATAAGTATTCAGGTGTGTCTTAATACTTATGGGGAACTACCTGATTGGTATATGTAAATCCTCCATTGTCTATTGGTGTGCATATTCAACTCAATATCAGTATTATCTAAGCATATATAAGCTCACCATTTCTTTTGTTTGAGGAGATTCCCTACATTGATTTGGGGTCTCCTACATGTGTTAATAAAGTTACTATGAAAGAGAGAACTGGTGCTGTGTATTTTTTTATAATTTGTGATTAATTATTTGAGTAACTGTACTATCAGTTTATATTTCTTAACATGGGGAACCTCTGCAATGTCCCCAGCTGCTGCATGTGCTGGGTGATATGAATGATGAATGGAAGATTATGCACATTAATGGTCCGCCTTGGAGGAAACATGAAACATCAGGATCAGGGGGGCAATGCATGCTGTAATGCCGGTATGTTGACAATACCCACACACATACTGCACTGATAGCTGGCAGGGGTATGATGTGGGTGCTAGTGGTGGATAATGCTACCAAAAGTGGATGTGCAGGGTCTGTACATAATGGTGACCAATGTATGCATTCCTGTGATGTGCTCCCCTGTTCTTTGTCTTTCAGGTGGGCTGTACTGCAGATGTAACCTGCCCTTCTCAGATGCTGAGACTGCAAGCAATCATCGATGCCCTCAGACTCCATCACAGGGTACTGTTGGGAAGGATCTGGCAAAACGTGCAGGAATGCATTGCCCTCTGGGTAGAGCTGGTAGTGACAGTCAACAATGTGGGACACCAGGACAGGACCTACAACAGGTCTGATACCGTGCCACAGACCTGGTACACAATACATGGCAAAGGGCTGCAGCTGTAGCCAAGGACCATGCTGGCACAGGTGGAGGGCCTACTACTCAAGCACCACTCACAGCCACTGAGGAGTTCCTTGCAAACCTTGGTGCTGCCGCTGCCTCCCAGAAACCATCGCTAGATATGTCATGGAGGTGGATGGCACAGTGTCAACAGCTGAGGAGTGTGCAGGTAAGGCCCCAGTGGGCATCACATCAATATTGTAGCATTCATAGTGGCAACCTTTGCATACCTGGATACATATGTCAAGTCAAGCTGCATTTGCTGGTGGGGTTTTGCAATGTGCACATGTGCACACCTATTGTGAATGTTAGCAATTTGTGTAGTATCACAGATTGTATTGCACATGTTCATGATCGCACATATTATCCTGTGCCAATGCCACATGTGTATGTGTTGACAATGCCTTTCCCCCCACAACTACATAGGTCCCTCTGGTGTGGCTGGAGAAAAGCAACCTGAAGCCGGTGAGTGTGGAACTGTCATGTTGTGGCTCACCAATACCCTACGCATGTTGAGGACAGCTAGCTTTCCATCCACACAACTGTTATGCTTAGCCATATTGCAATATGTGCATGTTCACATGTCATGGGGTTAACTGCATTGCATCACATTGGTCATCATGGGAGCCTCTTCATAGGAGCTGTAACATATTGGCACATACTGTTGCATAGCTGCTGCCACTGTGCTATACAGGGGTACATTAGTATTGTGCACTGTGTGTTAGATAAAGGTCCATCACATATTGCCACTCCTCACAATATCTCACAGGTGTAATAATAGTTGCAACATTAACTCGATGTAGCTGCACTGCATGTTGTTGAGAGCCTGTCCAGAGTGTATCTGTTATGGTCCGAATATGTGTTGTGTATGTCATCATTCAGAAAGTGTGGTCTGTATAATGTCTTTGTGCCACCTCACCTGTGTGTGTGTGTGTGTGCATGTGTGTGTGTGTGTGTGTGTGTGTGTGTGTGTGTGTGTGTGTGTGTGTGTGTGTGTGTGTGTGTGTGTATCAGCAAACATTATAGTGCTGGTAGTAATTTACATATGTTGGCTTCCCCTCACAGGTGAACATGGGGGTTGGGGTCTCTCCCTCTCACAACCTTATGTCAGTGTCTTAGCGGACTCTGATGATGATGGTGGTCATAGTGAGGCACTGGTGGGGTTGTTGGGGGCTGAATCTGTACCATTGGTTGACATCCCACTTCCACCAACAATGTTCCCACACACAGTCAGTTTTCCCCACACATAACCAGGCCTCAGCAGCCACAGATATTGGACAGTCGGAGGGTGGTGGCATCAAACAGGCTAGTGTGATGTCTATGGCATCTGTGAGTGTAGACACTAACCATAGCCAGAGAGCTGCCGAGGCCCCACACAGGCAGATTGACAGGAGTGCTCGAAAGAAACAGCAGGTGTCACCCGACACATGTTGTGGTCTATCATAGAGGCACAGGTATGCTGTGAATGGTACACCAGACAGGTGCTCAGAGTAATGGATGCAACACTACCTGCCATGCATGATGACTTCCACAGCATTGGTGATGCCGTACGTCATTTTGCTGATGTCATGGATAGATGGTGGGGTGAGACATTGTCAGTGCTCAACTGTGCAATGTCTGTGCTTAAACATGTGGTGGGAGTAGGGCATCAGAAATGTGAATGTAGGTCAGCAACAACATCATCTGAGAGCCCATGTGGCCATGCACATTCACACTCCTGTAGTGGCAGTACCACCAGCACTACCAAAGGGAGGGTGCTGTCCACACCACACCATAACAGGCCATGGGCACGTGGTCCTGGCCATTCTCATGAGGGACACAGATCCAGCAGACAGCAGTCACCATCAGGAAACAATACCACATCTGGCCCTGGGCCTGGTAGTGCCAGTGACACTCCTGGCAGAACCAGTTCCTGTGTCCATGGCCAGAGACGGTGAAGTGTACATCCTGCCATGTACGGTCCACAGCTGTCCAATGTACCCATGTGTAGGGCTAGCACATGGCTTGACTGTGTGCATACATGCACTCACACATCACTATTACATGCAGGTCAACACCAGACACACACAGCTCCTCACCTTGGCCCAGCTGAACACCATTCCTCCAGGCACACACACATAATGTCAACTGTATGGCCCAGCCTAGGCATTTGGCAACCCCACACCGCACCCTGTGCATGTCATGATACCTCATCCCACATCCCTGTTATCCATATCATCGATGCAGGGACATGCTAATATGTGTCGGGTGGATAGGGTGAATATATGCCAGTGTGGCTGTCTGCTAGCAAATGTCATGGGTACACATTGAAGTGTATGTACCTTTCTGCCATGATGCATTATTGGTGTTAGTACTACTGACTGACTGTTGTCTCACATACCTTATTCTGTTTCTGTTCCAGGTGTCTGTGTGTGTACAGCCTGGGGAGCTGCTGACATTACCAAAGCTGAGTATGGCAGAGTGGAAACACAGTGACTTTTTCATTGCCAAGGTACAGCTGTATATGGACATGTTTACCTAGGTGCTTATGCATGCAACTGTGTGTGAGGGATAATGTGGCTAGACAATGTAACTTTACATGCATACCCCTTGACACAGCCAGCTAGCCTTCATACATGTCACCTAGGTGTTCCATAGGGCCACAGGTTCATAGATACAGAGGCGATTACTAGAGTACTGGCCCTGGGTTCCTCACAAGCCTAACTATTACTTTATCCCCAACAGCATCATCAGTCAGCACCTGATGCCCCTGCCATTGCTGAACACAGGTTGAACCACAGGGACAGATGTGGCGAGACTGCTGCACTGGAGATTGTGCAAACATTATGGTATTGAAGTGGCTGAAAAACACTAGAAACATGAGCCATAAAGAATCATAGAAAACAATGAAGTTTATATCACATGGGATCACCCATTACCAACAGTGCAAAAGATAGATGCTAGAAAACCAGATATAGTGGTCCAAGAAAAGAAGACAAAAGTAGCATTGATCATTGAAATCACCACACCCATTGACTACAATGTCTTTCATACAGAGAGACACAAAGTCATAAAATACCAGGATCTGCATCCAGAGATGAGAGCCATGTGGAAGAAAGATACCCAGACAGTTCCAATAGTAGTAGGAGCAACGAGCCTTATAAAAAATAATTTACAATTGTATTTAGATATGTTACCAATTCATGTAACCCTGTACGAATTGCAGAAGGAGTCATTACTGCATACAGTGGGGGTACTGTGAAGAGCACTTTTGACTGACATCAAAGAGTGAAACAATACTAATTTCATGAACTTTAATCGTACTTTGACTTAGGAATGGGGTCCATTCCTGTCATGGTATTAGAAACTCAAAAGTCTTGGAGAAATAAAAAATAATGATTTTTTTCCCCATCCACTCCACCTTGATGCAGTTGATGAGGGCATCCATGGTACTGTGGTTGACATGTTTGGAGAGTGTAGTCCTGACACAGGGCAGCCTCTGGGAGCCAAACCTGACTATCCAACATATGTTTCTACTCTCTCATATGCAAGCCAAGCCTTTCATGCTGAGAATGCACACAGAGTTGTACTCTCATACATGGGGCAACTGTTGAAGGGCTGAGCACAATATTGCCATCTAGCTATGCCACAGACACATGTGAACAACCTGACTGGTGACCAGTGGGATGGTACTGATTACAGGCTGTCTGCGTGGAACAGGTGTTGTGGGTCATGGCTGACCTTTGTGAATGTTAATATAGACTACAGTTTCTGCATATGTCTGCATAGGTACATAGCAGACCGGCCATGCTGCTAATGTATTGTTATGCTGACTGAAGACTATTCAGAGGTAATGTCCACCAGAAGTAATGTCCACCTTTTGTCTGAATGGGGTCCCTTTACCTATGTGGTGAACCACATACAAGCAATTCCTGCCCACTGCCGCTACTTGTTGCCTGAATGCAACATTGCTGCCATTCTGAGTACCCAGGTCTGTCATCGCAGTCTGTGTGTTTGTGGGTTTGTTACTGATGTGGAAATACTGGGGACATGTCCTTGCCATACGGCATGCTGACACTGTTGTCTGCATTCAGCTTAAGGTCAGGACCTTGACACCATTCCATACCCATGGTATGGCCCATTGCAGTGTGTTTACAGCAGTTTTTGTCTCAATGACAAACTGCGCAATACTTACAGTTGACACAGCCTTAGGCTGTACCTACGTATGTGGGTGGTGGCAGTTAGCATTCATGCCTATATACATGTGGGTAATTGGGGGCAGCAGGTAGTCACAGGGCCTTCACATGTCTACATATTGCACACACATAGGAGGCACAGATTGTGGTTGCCAACTTATCAAATGTGGACTGTGGGACATGTCTTCTAGTAACGTGACAGTTGGCAGGACATACCATGCCCACAGCAACTGCAACACAAAAGACCTCTTTTGGTTTGCTACTATGACACCTTATTTGTGCAACATTACCTTAGCTTACGCTATTTGTCATAACATTATGGTGCTTCTGATGTGCAATAACTGCTCTATGCAATTAGCAGACAACTGTATGAAATGTTTGTTGTCCTACACTCTCAGGACCTCTTTATTGTTTCAATTATCATAGGTCATTCCTTAGCAAACATGGACAGCAACCTGCAGGGTGGTACAGATGGTGGCCATACCTGTGACCTCTACACATGTCTGCAGATTGTCCAGATGTTTGAGACAAATTTTACCTCCGTTTGTCATTACATTAAGGTTTTCTGACAAAATGTTTGAAAATCATGACACACTAACATTACAGATTAATGACTGATATTGTCATGAAACAACACATACCCTTTGGAAAGTACATTCAAATGCACAACCTGTTCTGGTATCTACTTTCCATGCGTGTCACAGCAATATGTAAAGCTATGCTCTGTGTTTGGTCTTTGCCCCACTTTTCCATATGGCTTTCACCAGATGTCTTTCTGTGAGGGGGTTGAGAGGTATCCTGATGCTCGTAATACATTTAGACTGCTGCAAGGGGATGTATACACACACACACACACACACACACACACACACACACACACACACACACACACACACACACGCACACTCTCATGACTTGCCCTTGCTGAGAGTAGAACCTCTACCTGCCTTGTTTTACAAATGATACTGCTATATACATAAGACAAGCACCACAGAGCTACTATATTGTTGCAGTGTTTGCTACTACTATTCAACTGGATGACAATTGGATGACAATTGCAGGGGCTGTTAGGATTGCCAGTGGGGGGTTCCCAGGCCCTTAACATGGTGGAGTCATCTGAAAAACACACACACTGCTGCATGGGGACTTGCATTGAAACACACATGCAGACAGATTGACACTTTTCTGATTAGAAGACCTACCGATTTAGTTATGTAGAATACAGAGTGGCATAAGTATTGTATGAGCCACAGTGCCTTTGTGTTAGGAAATGTGTAACTGTAATGTACCAGAACATCCAAAAAAAACGAAACGAAGATAGGAGCTCCAGGAACCACAATGAGACAGTATTTTTTGAGCGCTTTCTTTCACATTTATTGTAGTGAACTTCTTCAGAAAAAGAAGAGACTTCCCAAACTCTTCTTTTATAGCTACTATGAAGGAAATGATGTCATGAACATGAGTTAATTGAATTAATCATAAAACTTATATATACATGTGAATGCATTAAATAATTAAAACCCCTTAAATGTACCCATGTGGTACAACGTTTAAACACTTATTAATACAACTACGTATTATCAAAATGAATTTTGTCTCACTTTTTATATATGTTTAAATGTACTCATAGTGGTTTCATTTGAACCTTTGAAAAGTTCAAATAACTTCTATCTGAGAAAACTATCATTCAAATAAATTGTTTTCTCTTTTTCTGTGTAAATAACCTTATTTCATAACCAAAACAAATTCAAACTGTATATTCAAATTGATTCATGAATTTTCTAATTTTATCATCCTGTACAAATATGAATATATAAATATATGAATGTCTAAAATACATACATCTATCATAACTACCTTCACTACTGTAATAAAAATTAAATACATGAATCTAAATTCCAAATATAATTACTTCCTAGTCCCTCAGTTAATAGAAAATTATTACTGTTATTACTGTAATAAACTCTATGTGCACTAAACTTATACACTGTTGTATGAAAATATGTTTATGTACGTGTGTAATAAATGTACATTTCTCCATAAAATAGATTAAGTTACTTAGACCTATTCTAATGAAAAAATAATACGTAATGGTCTTATCTATTTACCAAGAAACATTTTAAATTGATCATCTCATTTAGACCCGGTGTATGGTCTGCTCCCAACAAAAGTTGCCACAATGCCTCTCTGTGTTCTAATTTGTTATTTAAATCACCAGTGTACAATCCCTGATCTACCTGTTCTAGAATGAAAAATTCAAACTTTTTAACGTTTTCACATTCCAGAGCATGTCTTGCTAAAGCATTATTTTTATCCTTTTTTTTAATAGCCAAACTATGCTCATATATTCTGCGTTTTAATAATCTCTTGGTCTTTCCAATGTAGTAACATTGACACTTGGAACAACTTGCCAAGTAAACCACCAATTGACTATTACAATTTTAGTACTTGGAAGCCCACATGATTCTACCCAAATGTTTAATTTTAACAAATGAACTATTACTAATGAACCTACATTGTTTGCAATTATTGCAAGCATAAGTGCCTTTCTTATTGACCACCGTTGTTTTTTGGGATTGTTTCAAGTTGTTTGCTCTTTCAAGAATCAATTTAATATTTGTGACCATTTTGTAAGTAAACTTTGGTGATGTACCCAAAATGGTCACCAATTCTCTATTACCCAAAATGATGTTCCAATTCCTCTCTATTATATTTTTTATAAACCACATTTCGTCTGTTATAGGTAAGGGAAAAGCACTTAGAAACTCCTGTCTAGTGGTAACCACTACTTTTTTGACAGTACTAGGCGCCCCTACAATAACATCACCTGAATGTAAAATGGGTTGAGCTACCCCCTTTCTTAACTCTGTCACTTCTTTTTCTAACTTTGTTAACCAATATTGGTCATAACCTCTTTGTATAAACATATGCTTTAGTAATGTTAATTCTTCCATATATACCTCATCCTTAGATGTTAATCTGCTAAGTCTTATCATTTGGCCCTTGATGACTCCCTTCTTCATGTGCTCTGGGTGAAGACTATCTTTGTGTAAGTATTGGTTAACAAAGCATGACTTTCTATAGATTTTACTGTGTACTTTACCTTCCACTCCTTCTCTATTTAAGGTCAAATCAAGGAAGTTTATTTGCTTTCCAAAACCACCCATCTTAAAACATAAAAATTCGGTGGTTTTGTTCAGATCTTCCACCATACTTGTAAACTCACTCTTGTCTCCCTCCCAGATGAAAAGCAAGTCATCAATGTATCTGCAGTAAAATAACACCTTACCAAAACTCGAATGAGTTTTCAAACAGTTTCGTTCCCAGTTGGCCATTACAATATTAGCAAATGCTGGTGCAACTCTGGATCCCATGGCCACTCCGGAAACCTGTTTGTACAAATTCTTGTTAAATCTAAATATGTTGTTGTCTAATATTATTCCCATAAGTGCACAGACTGTATTGATTCTTTCACTTTGAAGGTCGGTCTTAGTCGAGAGATATTCTCTCATATATTCCAACCCTTCTTCTTGGTTGATAGATGTATATAGACTTTTTACATCTAAGCTTGCAAAAACTGCTTTATCACTTGTAATTTTGATGTTACGTAATGCTTCCAATAAGTGCCAAGAGTCTCTCAAATAAAACTCTGACCTCTGTGCTATTGGATTAAGAATGTAATCTAACCATATGGATATATTTTCTGTCTTAGAATTTTTGGCAGATATAATTGGCCTAAAAGATAACCCTTCTTCCATGTTTTGTAATTTCAGAATTCCAAAAAAGTTAGACATGCTAGGATTCTCTACCAACAGAAAATCATAATCAGTCTGATTGATTTCACCCTGACAAAACATGTCAAACAAGGTAGTGTCAATTTTTCTAAAACTCAACCTCACTGAATCCAATGTCACCTTAGAGTAATTTTTTTCATCAGTTAGAAGTAAGTTCATAGCTTTATCGTAATCACAACAATCCATGATGATTACTTTACCCCCCTTATCAGCTTTCATAACCCGTAAATTGGGGTTACTTGCCAACTGTTCTAAAACCTCAGACTCCTCTTTGCTTAAGTTATCTGGTGTCCCCGTAGATTTTAATTCTCTAAATTGTCGTTCACACACATTTTGGAACACCTGTAATGTATTCAGCAAAGGTGGATTAAATGTACTCGGTTTACTTGGCATTGAATCATGTCTGTTGAAATCACTGTTTCCAACATAATTCATAATATACTTTAGATTCAATTTTCTCAAATATAGTCTAAAGTCCAATAATAATCTGTCTAATTTCACCCTATTTTTCGGAATAAATGTAAAACCTTTTTTCAACACTTCACTGGTTACAGGTGGGAATACAAGACAACTTAAATTTATAACATTAATAGAAAACATTTCATTAGTTGGTAAGTCCAAAGGTTTTATCTGTGTTTCCCTTTTCTCTTCCCCTTCTGCTGAGTTGTGTTGTACCAGTTGGTAGTCTTTCTTAGTTGGTAACCCCCTTTCCGAAAAGGGCTATTAGATTTATTATTATTTTGACTGACAACTTCTGCAAAAGTGTTACCAACTGCAGAAGAAATAATTTTGTTAGGCCCAGTCAAAACTTCATTCACAGTAGTAACATCTGGAACTTCCCCTTTGTTGGTAATCACTTGTTTGGGGCCATTTCCAGTATTCTTGTCATGTTGTGTTGATGTACTTGGTTCAGAGACAATCTGGTTATTAGTTATCTCAGTTTCAACCACATTTTCAGTGTTACTAATATAAGCTTGATTCAATTTGTATACCCTAATGTCCCTCTTAAGCTTGTTCTGTTTCCTTGAAATTATAGTAGCTCGGTGCCTATTTACTTTAGCCTCCACGCTATTATACATAGATGAAAACAAATTGAAACAGTCAAAGCTTTTGATGGATTCATCAAGAGACTTAATTTCACCTACAATTCTGTCTATTTCCTTCTCATAATGTGCGACCAAAAGCCCCATCATAGCAATTCCAGTCTCATTATAAAGTGCTATCAAACGGTTACTTAATTCGTCCCCAGGGGTTACACAATTGGAGAATTTTGCTGTCCTTAACCCCTGTGGTATGATTTTCCATTTGATACACTCATTAAGATAATGTACTTCAAGTACAAGAGTAGCGTGTTTAAAAATAAGTTTCTCCAGATCAAAAATACGTCTTTTACAAATAGAACTGTCGTTGGTAACTTTACTTACATTACCTCCGGGTAGGGTGTTGACTGTGTCTGCGAATGGGTTATCCATTTTTTTGTTAACTAAACCCATCAAATTGTTCTCGAAAACAAGCGTTTCCGTTCTTTCACTTGGAGCTGCAATGCCAGTTAATCCACTGTTGACTGAGTTCCTTGTACCCGCAACACGTACCGGAAAAGAGTGTTTCACAGTACTCGTCGGCTGTGCTGACTGACAGTTCTCTGTAGAGACGCCCACTCCACCTCTCGGAGCTGTAAGTGCTGTGACTGAATCAGTCAATGAAACCATATCAATTGGTTTCACATTACGGCTCGAAGTATAATTAATAGAGTCAGTATTTAAAGTGCCATTGTTTAAACTGCCACCATTTAAAATATCTTGCTTTAAAATATCCATCACAATTTTGACTACCATCGTAGTTAATTTCTCCTGCAAAACGAACGATGTTCCAGGCTCTTCAGCCCTTAACGTTGTATCTTCTGGCACCGGATATGTGGACATATCCAGTAGTTCATCCTGGGAAGATATCTCAGTAGCCATCTTAGAAAACTTTCTCTTCGAATACGAACAAGCAAAAAAGAACCAAAATGTACCAAAACATCCAAAAAAACGAAACGAAGATAGGAACTCCAGGAACCACAATGAGACAGTGTTTTTGAGCGCTTTCTTTCACATTTATTGTAGTGAACTTCTTCAGAAAAAGAAGAGACTTCCCAAACTCTTCTTTTATAGTTACAATAAAGGAAATGATGTCATGAACATGAATTAATTGAGTTAATCATAAAACTTGTATGTACATATGAATGCAATAAATAATTAAAACCCCTTGTATGTGCCCATATGATACATCTTTTAAACACTTATTAAATATAACTACATAGTATCAAAATAAATTTTGTGTCACTTTTGTATATATGTTTAAAAATACTCATAGTGGTTTCATTTGAGCCTCTGAAAAGTTCAAATAACTTCTATCTAAAAAAACTACCATCCAATAAATTATTTTGTCTTTTTCTGTATAAATAACCTTATTTCATAACCAAAATAAATTCAAACTGTATATTCAAATTGATTCATGAATTTTCTAATTTTATCATCCTGTACAAATATGAATATATAAATATATGAATGTCTAAAATACATACATCTATCATAACTACCTTCACTACTGTAATAAAAATTAAATACATGAATCTAAATTCCAAATATAATAACTTCCTAGTCTCTCAGTTAATAGAAAATTATTACTGTTATTACTGTAATAAACTCTATGTGCACTAAACTTATACACTGTTGTATGAAAATATGTTTATGTACGTGTGTAATAAATGTACATTTCTCCATAAAATAGATTAAGTTACTTAGACCTATTCTAATGAAAAAATAATACTTAATGGTCTTATCTATTTACCAAGAAACATTTTAAATTGATCATCTCATTTAGACCCGGTGTATGGTCTGCTCCCAACAAAAGTTGCCACAATGCCTCTCTTTGTTCTAATTTGTTATTTAAATCACCAGTGTACAATCCCTGATCTACCCGTTCTAGAATGAAAAATTCAAACTTTTTAAAGTTTTCACATTCCAGAGCATGTCTTGCTAAAGCATTATTTTTATCCTTTTTTTTAATAGCCAAACTATGCTCATATATTCTGCGTTTTAATAATCTCTTGGTCTTTCCAATGTAGTAACATTGACACGTGGAACAACTTGCCAAGTAAACCACCAATTGACTATTACAATTGTAGTACTTGGAAGCCCACATGATTCTACCCAAATGTTTAATTTTAACAAATGAACTATTACTAATGAACCTACATTGTTTGCAATTATTGCAAGCATAAGTGCCTTTCTTATTGACCACCGTTGTTTTTTGGGATTGTTTCAAGTTGTTTCCTCTTTCAAGAATCAATTTAATATTTGTGACCATTTTGTAAGTAAACTTTGGTGATGTACCCAAAATGGTCACCAATTCTCTATTACCCATAATGATGTTCCAATTCCTCTCACATTTATTACACACGTACATAAACATATTTTCATACAACAGTGTATAAGTTTAGTGCACATAGAGTTTATTACAGTAATAACAGTAATAATTTTCTATTAACTGAGAGACTAGGAAGTAATTATATTTGGAATTTAGATTCATGTATTTAATTTTTATTACAGTAGTGAAGGTAGTTATGATAGATGTATGTATTTTAGACATTCATATATTTATATATTCATATTTGTACAGGATGATAAAATTAGAAAATTCATGAATCAATTTGAATATACAGTTTGAATTTGTTTTGGTTATGAAATAAGGTTATTTACACAGAAAAAGAGAAAACAATTTATTGGAATGATAGTTTTATCAGATAGAAGTTATTTGAACTTTTCAACGGTTCAAATGAAACCACTATGAGTACATTTAAACATATATAAAAAGTGAGACAAAATTCATTTTGATAATACGTAGTTGTATTAATAAGTGTTTAAACGTTGTACCACATGGGTACATTTAAGGGGTTTTAATTATTTAATGCATTCACATGTATATATAAGTTTTATGATTAATTCAATTAACTCATGTTCATGACATCATTTCCTTCATAGTAACTATAAAAGAAGAGTTTGGGAAGTCTCTTCTTTTTCTGAAGAAGTTCACTACAATAAATGTGAAAGAAAGCGCTCAAAAAATACTGTCTCATTGTGGTTCCTGGAGTTCCTATCTTCGTTTCGTTTTTTTTTTAAATGTGTAACTGTGCTTGTAAGGTGGATGACATCTGTAGGGGCCATGTGTATGTTGGCAATGGGGGAGTTATCAGGGTGGAACAGGCACACAAAATGGTATAACCATCACATACACACAGGCAAGACAGCCACGGGGAATATGCATACAGAAACACATGCACTCACACAGGTGGCAATGGTTAGATTTGAACCCTTCCTATATACTTGTATTGTACTATAATGATACATACATACTGCATGCACCATGGAGAATATATGCCAAGGATATATGTCACAATCTCTTACACCAGTTAATCTTGGGAATGCCTTACACACACACTATCCATTCCGTCTCTGGTTGATGGCCCATGGCACAGTCAACAGAACACATATTGTACACTACATATCTCTGGTACCAATATGGTTGTGAGGACGACCCTAGCATTTTTGATCTTCCACATGCTGTACTTCACGTACATAGGTACATGCACATACTTATCTTTCATGACATGGTAGGTAGACCTGGGTAATACCCATTCATCTTTGGGCCATCCAGACAAGGACGACTTGGACCGCGAATGGGCAGATATTGAGCGAATGCTCTGACCATTGGTTGGGTTGCCACCTTTTCATATGACCAAAATGGGGCATTTTCAGGACTCACATCAGATTTTACAGGCCAACACATACCCACGGTCAGTACAAAAGATAGTACTTTAGATTTATGCCTAAATGAAAGCTTATTGTTGTAGCAGTTTAGTTGCTTATTCTGTTTCATTTAGTTGCTTATTCTGTTTCTTGTAACATTTAGGTATTTTACATACAGAAATAAGTATTGTATGGAACTATTACATAAAATATGGACATAATTATGTCCTACAATCGCAGGACATTTAACATTTATAATGGTTCTGGTATGGACACATCTGCCCAGAGGGGGACTGTCCCTCACAATGTGGGTCAGGTGGTGACCCTAACCATTGGGCTAGGCTTAGCAAATGGCAGTGGCACGCTAACATGCTGCATTTCACTTCCACTTGGTACAACAATCAACACTACAATGGAATACAGGCACGGGGTTTTAAATTTCATTTGTTCGAGGGACGGGGACTCAATATTCAGCTACGTGCCTTTGTGTTTACTTTTTATTTTGGTGTTCGCAAAACTATCTTGTATGCTTTGCATACATTTCCATATCCACGGACACTGATGGGAGTGACTATTATTAGATGAAGGTTGTACTAGTCAACATTTTAGGTTGAGCATCTGCAGCTGACATGTTCACGCCTCTGTGAAGCGCTTAGACATGCCCCCTGCACTCACGCACGTTTCCTGTGCACGTGGACATTGCGGCAGCGCACCTTCATTAATATGCATGTGGTGCTGCTGCACAATCTCTATGCCGCACGGTTGGCGCAAGGCTAACACCGTCCTTGCGCCGAGCTTCATGAATCCTGGGGAGATATATATATATATATATATATATATATATATATGTATATACATATGCATACATATATGACTACATATATATAATATATATATATATATATATATATATATATATATATATATATATATATATATATATATATATATATATATATATATATATATATATATATATATACATTATATAAATATATATATAAATATATGTGTGTGTATGTACATGTATACATATATCTACATATGTAGCAAGTATAAATGAACCTAGGCAAAACAAATGGCAGCGTTCCAATTCAAAAGGTTTAATAACAAAAACTAGTATGTAAGCACTTTCACAGTGAATCCCACTGCTTCCTCAGATGTTTAACTATCACTACAGCAGCTTCAGTTTAAATAAAACTCCTTAATTGAAAACCAATTAGATAAAAACTCCCTTAAAGGTATATACATATCTTCCAAACAAACATACGTTAATCAAATATGAATAATTTTTCATAAAAACACATATAAAAATGGTAATGAACAGAAAGATGTTATTTATTCATTTATTTTCTAAGAGGCCTTGCTTTAAGTATAGATATAATAATAACTTTTTCATTAAGTCCCTTGCCTAGGTCAGCTCTTAACTATCCACTTTGTTTCATTGACTTCTGTTTGATTCTTGATGTTCCCCATTCTGTTACTAATTCGAGTATTTTCCACTATCATGAATTTAAAGTTACGTATGCCTACATTATTCATAATATGTTTGGCAAGAGCATTCATTGTAACTTGTCTTTGAATATCATATAAATTCTCCTTAATCCTAAACTTGAACTTCCTGTCTGCCTTGCCTATGTAAAACGCAAAACACGTTTCACAATAAACTAGATAAACTATATGTTCTGTGTCACAGGTACCTTCGGTATGAAACCAAAAAGTTTTACCAAATTCCGGATGAATAAACTTACCCAGGCTATCTACATATTGACAATAATTACATTTATTACATGGCCTCATAGTTTTATTAGTTCTTTTTATGCCTTCTCGCTTCGGGTAGTATAACATTCTTTTCATATTAATCATATTCTTATAAAGGAAAGATGGCTGTGTCCCTACTACTTTTTTAATATCAGTGTCCGCTGCTAATATTGGTCAGTATTTCCTATAAATCTCCAGTACAGGTTTGACATTATTAGTATAAAGAACTGACATCCTAACTAAACTACCACACCTATCTTTAACATTCCTACTATGTTCCACATTATCTGAAAAATAGGGTCTACCTGTTGTCCTAGTTTCTAACTTGATTTAAAGTCATGCACACATTGTTTTTCTTATAACTCCTCTGTACAGACCTATTTTCCAATTGTGAAATTTCTCTGTCAAACCCTTCTTGCTCAGCATATATCCCAGATATTTTCATGCCTTGACCTCTGACTATATTGTTAAAAATGTGCTGTGGATGCATACTAGTTCTATGCAAAAATGGATTTCTGTAACAATCTTTCCGAAATACTCTTGTGCTAATTTTACCTTCATTAGTCAGACTTATTTTAACATCCAAGAAGTCTATGGAGGTCTGGGAATATTTCATAGTAAATTTTAGAAAAGTAGAGGTCTGATTAAAATAATTATAGCATTGCTCCAAAGCTTCCAGAGGACCAGTCCAAGCTAAGAAAAGGTCATCTACAAAACGCCGATAGAATCCTATATAATGTCTATAGGGTTCATCTGTAATATGCTCCTGTTCCCAAACAGCCATTATAATGTTGGCGTAGCTATTGGCACACGAGGTGCCCATAGCTGCACCATCCTTTTGTAAATACAACTGACTGCCAAACATGAAAACATTATTTTCTAATACCAGTTCCATTAATAAGACTACCATTTCCACATTTTTGCTGTCAAGATCTGTGTGCTTATCTAAGTACTGCTGCAACATTGCTATAACAGTCTGGTTCAGAATTACTGTAAATAAGGATTGCACATCCAGTGTAACAACAAACATACCCTTAACACTATAATCAGTTTTATAAAAAATCATATAAATCAGTTATAAACTGTTTAGAATCTTTCAAAACAATAGGATTCTGATCAACTAATGGTCTCAGCTTCTTCTCAAGATATATTGACAGGGATTCGGAGCACCAACCCTTCCCCAAGACTATAGGTCTCATGGGGGGGGGGGTGTTAAAGGGTCTTTATGCACCTTTGGGATTGCTTGCATCATAGGTTTAAGGGGCTCATCCACTATAAAATATGGGTATAAGTTATAGTCGAGCTCTAACTGCTAGACTCTCTTTTAAGGTTCTTTGTATTCTTTCTACCATTTTATGTATGTCACTACAAACAATCTTCTTATAAAAACATTAATCATCTAACATATGCTTCATTTTAACAAAATAAAAATCTGTATCCATTATTACAATAGGTCCTCCATGATTGGCAGGATTTATACAGATTGTATCATCTTCCTGTAAATTATTTAATACCCTTCTTTCACTCTGATTCAAATTAAAAAACCTCCTATCATAAGCTCGCTGCACATTATAGAAGCTGTCATACAGCGCTTCACAACACAGATTTTCATATACATTAAGCACTGGGTGATTTAATGGAGTGAACACTGTTATGTTAAAGGTGATATATGGTAATAATGGTAATAATGAATCTAGTAGCAGTTTATGTAAACCTAGTGTGTTCACTCTATATTTGCTTTTCTAAGTAACGGTAGATTGCAGATTGTAGTACTGGAACCATACACCCCTGCATGCAAAGCTGGACTCTGAGTACTGACTATCATGTTCTTGGTGTGTGAGCTGTATGTTAAGTATATCCTATTGGATATTGATCTGATATGTGGATATTAACTGTAGACTACTATGTGTAGAGGACATGTCATTGAGGGCTGCTGTCATGTAGTAATGGCATACCTTTAGCATTATGGAACCCATAAACAAAGACATTGGTGACCTACAGACACTTGATCCTACCCAATCCGGCTTTGTTAAGGGCAGATCCTGCCTTTTGAACCTGGTCGACTTTTTTGAAACAGTCACTAAGGCCATTGATGAGGGTAAGGCAGTTCACACAGCCTACCTTGACCTTGCAAAATCCTTTGACACAATACCCCACTCAGGCATCATAGACAAGCTCACCAGCTTAAATGTAAACCCATATGACATAAGATGGGTTGCAAACTGGCTAAAGGACAGAACCCACAAGGTCAGAATTGCTGGAGCCATGTCAGACTCTAAGCCAGTCACAAGTGGTGTCCCACAGGGCTTGGTCCTGGGACCCCTCTTGTTCGGCATTTATTTCTCAGAAGTACAAGCAAACATAGGAGGATTGTGGCTGACAAAGTTCGCAGATGACTGCAAGCTGGGCACCATAATCGATACTCCAGCGGACACTAGCATCCTTCAGGAAGGCCTCACAGAAATGGATAACTGGTGCCAGAGCCATGGCCTTAAACTGAACGCCAAAAAATGTATAGTTATACCCTTTGGGAAAAACAAAGTACCCACAAATTACCACATAGGTGGTAATCCATTAATTACCGAAGAATTAATCAGGTACCTAGGGACCCAAGTTGACAGTGACCTCTCATTTGACACCCACATTGCCAAGGTGGTTAGGAAGACCTTCTATATTGCCCACCTTATCATGAAAGGATTCAGATCTAGATCAAGAGAGGTCATTGTGCCCCTATACTCTTCCCTTATCAGACCCATGATTGAGTACAATGCCCCATTTGGTATGTACCTTACCCGGCAGCAGTTAGAAAGACCGCAGAAGTACCTCACCAAGAGGATCAAGGGTCTCAAACATATGTCATATGCTGCCAGATTGAAGAAACTCCAGCTCTATTCAGTCACATACCGCCTACTCAGATAAGATCTATGTCTGACGTACAAGGCCATGTCCAATCTGGAATTAATGGACATGCTCCACCTAAAAAAATCCAAATCCACCAGAGCCACGAGAGCGAGAGACTTGAACCTCAACACAGAAATAAATAGGACATGCTGGAGAGACAGATTCATAACCCAGAGGCTCCCTACACTCTGGAACAGAATCCCAGTCCATGTTATGCAGAGCCCCTCACTGACTGTCTTCAAGAGAAATCTTGACGAGTGGATGGGAGATCGTAGGTTTACCCCGGGGGTCATCTCTGTGTCACTTCTAGACAAAGGCACAGTAAACTAAACCCTAAATGGGCACAGTATTATCATTCCAGGGGGTGGTGAAAGCCACACACACTCTGGCTAGGCTTATAAATGCCCTAGGGCAGATAGGCTAGTATTAACCTATGAACCTATGAACCTATACCTATCTGTGTCAGATGTCTATCTCTCAAAACATTCATCCTAATGCATAACCTGTTGGCTAGCTGATTTCTGTCTATCCTCTGTACATATGTGCAGATGTCAGGTATCCATCTTGGCTGCTTACAGACAATATCTGATTGACTGACACTGACATGTCAGTCCAGTTGTGTTATGAATGCCACAGCTAGGAAACCTCACCCTGTATGCACCACATGCCATAGATACCTCAACCAGACTACCACAGTCAACAGAACATGCTTGAGTACAGGTCTCCAGCCCAGACATTGGCCATGTTATCTAATATATGTTGCATACATTTCAATTGGAGCACCTCACTGGCCCAGATGATTGGATGTTTTATTTAACTGCCACTCTGGAGATCACTCAAGTGGCATCAGTTGATAAATGGCCTGCTGACAAATGTCAGGTGGCATGATACCATGTACCCACATGCCCTACTCTTCTCATCTCTCCATGGACATTAGCCTGGTACACACCTAGGAACACCTGTACCTATGGACCCCAGTACTGACAAATGTGTCAGTGTGCATTACTGAGAATAACAGTGTCTGTGTGTTTGTAAACTTGTAGTTGACAATACCCTGAGGGCCTTCCCACCCACTACAACCTCCATTGGTATACTTAGAAATGGTTGCTGCTGCTGTAATTGACGTTAAATGTACCTTGTTACACTCTTCACCCTATGGGCTACCTGGAACTTGCAGTGCCAGCATAACACTGTTCTACAAATGGGCAGATAGGCGTGAGTTACCCTCTTAGTCCTGGCAGGTGTGTGTATGTGTGCGAGTGTGCATATTTGTTGGAGACAGCATTCTGAGACCACATTCTCCAAATACAGTAAACCTTGCCAAACATTATAAGGGATAGTGATGTTGCTGACATTAGGAGAGCCATGACAAACCCTCACCCTACTATCCCTGTGGCATGTGCAGTAACTGCATATCCCTGTAGTAGCACTGATTAGATAGACAAAGGGTTGTATTGCAGTCCTGGTCTATGTGTGATTGTGGGTATGTCAAAGCATTATCATGGGTTTCAGTGAGTACAATATCCCAATGTGGGGTGTGAGTGCTGGCTATATTGTCTTTACATCATGGTACCCCCAGTACATGTCCCAAGATCCAGTATGAGGGCCACTGTCACCATCAACCATACAGGTAACTGATTACATTATCCAGCCCAATGATGCATGTGCTGTGTGCAAATTCTATGTAACAGAATGGACTCACTGACAAGGAAGTTAGCACTGCTAAACCCAGGTCTGTCAGATTTGTCTATGACTGTTATGTGTTTGTCAATGTGTATATGACAGTGGTCTTTGTGGAATTACACAGGCCAAAATGAGTTCACTGCAAAATTAAGTACATCCATGTGTAAAGTATTTTCTGTGTATTTCATCAACACCAAAGCCTCTGTGTGTGTGTGTGTGTGTGTTTTTCAAACACATTTCATGAGTGCCACACAGTACACTTACCATTGTCGACTGTAGAAGAGCTGCAGACATCAGCCACTATGCACTTACCTGTATACACCCTTCAGACCTATCAGCCATGTAGCACATGCAGTAACTGTTATACAGACCTATTACTTGTGTTCAGCTGTATCCAGGATAGACACAGTCAATGTGTTACCACAGTGCCATACCCCTTGTAGGAAAGGACAGCAGACCAACATCCTGCTGACACATAGTCACATACAACACAAACAGAATACATTATGGAGACCACAATCACTCAGTGTTAATAACAGCTATAATGCATCATGGCTGGACAGCTACGCATCCTGACATGTAAGCATTAAACATTCCAGCTGAAAACATGTCCAACAGCATTACATTGCTAAACCTTAGTACATTCACCCTGTGCATCAGAACCATATTAGCATGTCCCTGCATCGATGGTATGGATGACAAGGATGTGGCACAGGTATCATCATATGCACAGGGTGTGTTGTAGGTTTGCCAGAGACCTAGGCTGAGCCATTTGATTGACATCATGTGTGTCTGCTAGGGTTTTTTTTATCAATTGGGCTGTGCAGATGTGGTTTGTGTAGGTATGGAGGTGCCGTAGCTGTGTTGGTGATGTGTGTGTGTATGTATGCACACAGTTCTGCCATTTGGCTGCCCTATACAGGGGTTTGTTGGACAGCTGCAGACCATACATGGCATGGTGTACAGTTCACCGTGCCTGGCCACAGACACGGGAACTGTGCCTGCCAAAGGGTTCCATGGGCACTACCAGGTAGAAGCCCAGATATGTTACTCTCCCCTGATGATGACAATTTTCCACTGGATTTGCACCCCTGTTAGGACTGGCCAGAACCACATGCACATGGATTGTTGCACTGTGGTGTGGACAGCACCCTCCCTGCATTACTGGTGCTGGTACTGTCACTGTGGGAGCAGCTGTGACTTGTTGCATGTCTACGTAGATCTCCACCTGTTGGTGTTGCTGACCTACGGCCACGTGGCTGATGCCCTACTCCCACCATATGCTCTAACACAGATACCACACAGTCAAGGATTCCCACCATCTTGCCCAACTGTCTATCCAGGACCTCTGCAAAATAACGTTGGATACCTGCAAGATCACAGATGTTGTCAAGTACAGCAAAATAAGTAGCCCTCTGGAGCCTCAGACTTTGTCTGGTGTAATATTCTATACATGCCTGTGCCTCCATGATGGTTAAAACATGCATCTGGTGACACCTGCTGTGGCATTTCTGCCAGGAGCATGATGGTCAGCAGCCCTCCTATGAGCACCCCTGTACATCTGCCTGTGTGGTACATTGCTGGTCATCCTGCTATGGCTGCTGTGTACAGACACACTTGCCATAGTCCCCACACTGTCCTGTCCCATGCCACCACCCACCAACTGTCCCTCATCTATGGCCACTAGTGATGGGGTATGTATGAGCATTGTGACTGTGTGCGGGGATGGGGTGGATAAAAGTGGGATGTCAACTTATGGTACAGCTTCAGCCCCTGACAACCCTGCCTGTGTCTCACCATACCTATCATCATTGTCTGAGTCTGTATGGACACTAACATCAGTTTGCCTGCATGAGGGACCCTGACCCACCTCGCCATCTGTGAGGAGAAAACAAAAAATGTAATTTAAGACCTGTACATTATTGCTTACCTCTACACACACACACACACACACACACACACACACACACACACACACACACACACACACACACGCACACACACACACACACACACACACACACACACACGCACACACACACTTGCAGATGAAGTGGCACAAAGATATTACACAGACCTCTCATTACCCAACAGTCAACATGCATGACATATGGCACACAACAGCATGCACTGCATCTATACTCAATCCTTGTTACCAGCATTATACATCTCTGTAATGCATGAGTTGTGTTAGTAGGTGATGCCCCTTCCCCTGGAACACACTGCACCCATGTACACAATATTGCTGTGCACCTGTTCAGCACCCTGGCACATACTGTGCACCATACCTCAGGGGTGTACACACCATTGCTAAATGTGTATATGTGTGGTTGTTATGTTTGCTCTGCTGCTCACAGCCCCTATGTGTTTGTCTGACACATACTTGGGATAATATGAGGACTGATGTCACTAGTGAATGCCTGACCACTGATTTGCAAATCTCATCATCAGCAGTGCATGTATGAGCAATAAAATCCAATTACACTAACAACCTTCAAAACTTACTGTGGATATGAGGAGTGTAGACACCCTTATTGACATGCCAGCCTCTTCCATGATATGCAGTGGGGCCACAATACTGCATATGTTAACATTACACACACCTGATATGTGACATATGACCTGTGTAATCAAATGCAGTATCAAACAAATGTGCTAGTCGTGCAGATGCTGAATGAGATGCATGCAATATGTGGGTTGCATAAGTGTGCACACCCTTAACACAATGGTTTGTTGCAGCACCTGTTAAGTGAACTACAGCAGTCACTATTCTTGGAAGGGGTATACTAGTATGGCCCATCTTCACTTGCCATTATTTGTTCACTCGCCCTACAAATGTCTCCCAACTCTGCCGGATTGCAAGGTCAGCTCATGTGCACAGCCCTTGGAGGTCACACAGTGCCTTCACTATTGCTGTGGAGTCAAGGATATGTCTGGCACAATTCATGACCTCGACTGTGTTCAGATATAGCCATTCTTAGCGAGCTTTGCATGTATGCTTCAGTTCACTATTGTGTTTCAGGATGACACCCCTCCCCATCCTCAGCCTTATTGCAGATGCTTGACAACTATGGGCCACACATGAGTGTCATTTTGTAGTGTTCCAAATTCAGAACGCCATGTCTACTGACTTAGTTCCTTCTAATGAACAGCAAACCTAAACGTGTATACTGGCACCACCAAAGTAAAAATGGGGATGGTGGCCTGAGGTGGAGTGAGATGTTGCTTGTGCACCACATGTATCTTTATTAATACTGTCTGTTTTATTATTATTCAGCCTTGGTCTCAGTACACCATTACACATTGCAACACATGCCTTTGGGAGACTTGATGTTATGCATATGCTACCTGTAGAGAGCCCTGGATGATGTTTCCTGTGGAACAACTCTTCCATCTGATTACCATAACCCATAGGCCACACTTCCAGGTGATTGTCGACACAGGCGCTGCACAGGCAGTACTTGCTAGACATTTCTGAAAGTCCCTCAGTGTTGCTGCATATTTCTTGGCAGCCTCCATGACTGGTTTGCAACATGTGTTGTCATCTGTCTTGGATGGGCATCTGTTTATTTTCTACATTAATGTTGTCCCATACTTCATACACACATACATGACTGTCTGCACTGTTTGCCATGGTATATGCAATGGTGAGGTAAGGCTACTTCTCCCACTCCTGAGTGCTACCTTTTGGATATGGGCACCATTCCATGTTTTGTAATATGTGTGCAAGCCATGATTGCTTCTGTTGCAGGTGAGTGGGAAAATGTCATGGACATACCTCTTGGACAGCAGACCATTACTTGGTGTGACATTGAGGCCCTGTACTTGATGGAAGGTGTGTACTCAAGAAGAGTAAATGCTGTTAGCACCTCAAAAGCTGCTTCCACAATATGTTATTTGGAGGGTGTGCACACATATGCTTCCAGTGTTTGTTAAGGTATGTATTCCCCATATTTGTTGTCCTGACATAGGATTCCATATTACACATTCATTGCTCATGTTAGGAATACAATTACAGGTTGTAAAAAGTGTGGAATGTGGTATTGTGATTTGCAGTTGTTTAGATCAGGAATAGTTGCCATTGTAATACTGGTGTATACACTGTTGTAGCCACTGTATAAGGGTAATGTTTCAGACATGTCCCTACTGTAGGCCATTTGTCCCACTATTATGTTCATCTCTGTCCACACATCTTGCACTGACAGGTTGTTAGGTATACTGCAGGACTCTTACATACCCTTCAGATATGCCACCATGGTGATCACTGCGATGCAGTGCAGTTAACAGCAATAATAAGTAAACATGTACAGCATGCATTATGGGTAGGTGTGTTAAATGTGTGCATGGCAAATACCATGGCCATAACATGGCCGGTGTATTGGCAAACCTGAACAAAACAACTCCATACTCACCAGTTACAGGCTGCTGCCCCAGTTGTATACCAGAGGAACCTACATAGTTGTGTGAGAGGCATAATGTCAGTAGCCACACCTGTGGCATTGGTACAGGGTGGGAGCAGCATTTCAGTACATCAACAGTACAAACCCACAATACTAGAGATTATGCAGATCTGTTTATTACTACATTGCAGCAACAGACTATGTTATCTGATGCATGCATGTAGATACTTTACAGATGAAGATGGATAAGCAACAGTGGTCTACTAATGTGCCCTGGGGCCTTACCTGCATGCTCCTTGTCCATTGTGTGGGTAGCACCCACCTCCACAATGCTATTTTCAGGTTCCTGGCTTGGCTGGTGGGTGGGTGCTTCAAGGCTGGTGAGGAGCTCCTCAGCATGCGTCAGTGGGTGCTGGATGGCATGACCCCCACCTGTGGTTAGCTGATCCCTCCTAACTGCAGCAGCACACTGACCTGCATGGTGGATCAGATGAGTGCACTGATGCCACACCTGCTCATAACTGCAGTTATGCAGGCTGACATAATTTACCCTGTGGACAAGCTCATTCCACAGGGTGGTCCTCTCCTGCAGATCATGGGCCCTGCATCCAAATAGGGTTTTGTGATGTAGTATGATGAAATTTATAATGACATCATTTTACTGTGGTGTATATGCAGGGAGCTGTTCCCGGGACCTCCTCATCCGCTGGTCCTGCACCACATTCGGGTGGAACCACCTTAGGGGATGGGTCTTGTCCCCCCCTGGGAGCGGGCATGGACAGGATCATGTCACCTGAAGTCAGGCCCGGGGTCTGGTGTGTAGGGAGCTCCACAGAGAATTGGGAGATCTTCTATGCCAGCTTGAGGGCCGCTTGGTGCAATTAGAGGGTCAGCCTGCCCCTCCTGCTCAGCCCCAGCACAGCCACCTTCGGGGCCATGAAGGTGCAGTGGTGACTCCCTATGGGTGGGGACCTCAGTCCCACTGTTTCCATTTGGGGGCTCATGGGCTTCCAATTTCCAAACACCCCTCCCCATCCATGGTGTTGAACACCCTACATGTGTCATATACCACCCCTGTATGCTGTCTTGTCTGTCTTGTCTGTCTTCCCACCCAATCTACCTCCCCAAATATACCTACTATCCTTCCCCAACATCCCACTTTCACCTTAAAATAGGGCAATCTGTTCCCAAAAAGAATTTCACACCATACATAACTGTCCATTTCACACCTGCTTACAACTGCTCAAAAGTAACTTAATCACTCTGTATCCAAAAGCCCTTGTTCTGCCCAGCAACAAATGTATCATGCAGCACAGTCATTCAACAGTAGGGAAAATGTATATGTATATATATATATATATATATATATATATATATATATATATATAGTGCATTCAGACATCGGATCCACACTCTGAACCTCTTTCCTCCACAGCTGAACTGTTCTGCCTTGCTACAAAATAGAGCATCACATGTGGACAAAGCCTAACATTAGTGGGGTATATAGGGACAGATCGTAGATACGCCTATTACAAACCTATGAAGTGTGTGCAGATACATGTCACATTACCATGACTGTTTTGAAGGTGGTGGGGTCTGAAACTCATGTGTCTGTCATAACTTTATTACTTCTACCTTCACCTATTTGCCAGACTAATATAGATGTTTGGAGGATCAGAACAAACACTATGATGGCTTACATCTTGACATTTTGTGCAGATCTGCACAGTTGACAGGTAAGGCCCACTGCCCACAGGGCCAGATGCTATGTCCATAGCAGTTGTTCAGCAGGACATCATTACAGCATGTCTTGATGACACATATAAATCTTTCAAAATCATCTATCCCATTATTACAGACCATGTACTGTATTCAATTATATACTGACATGTTTCATATACCTGTTTTATTATTATGCTCTCTTCTGTGTTTTAGTTGATGTCTTCCTTGTTTGTTTTTTTTTTTGTTTTTTGTTTTTTTACTATTATTATTTTTTTTTTATTTCTCTCTATCTCTCTCTCACTCTCCACTACAGGAATTGAGCTGGTTTGAATAGGTTGCAGCATGGCTTTTGTAGGTGATGCTCATAATCAGGTGATGGCCTCTGCACCAATTGGTGTTCCCCACTTACTAATTGCATGCAGGCAGCCGTGTAGATCTTTCAATAGCCAATGCCATAGCAACCCACTACTATAAATGACTACATCATGTGGACATTGTCCCTTTACCTTTCCTGTATGGAAGACATCCTTCCTGTGTGTGAGCAGCAGTGTTACAGACAGCAGGTAGCAATACCTCTTACAACAGGACTTGTAGACACAGGCCAACTACATATTTGTATAACGTTGCAGACCTAGGGACAGTGTGTGAGTATTTCTGTTATATGTATTGAATACTGCTAGTTATACAGGTTTGTGTGTACATGCTAGTTTTGCATGGAATGCAGTCTATCTGCATAGCTCTCAACTGTGGGCCTATCCACATGATGGCCAGAGGACTGGCTGTTATGTTTTGTCTGTTCCCCACACAGGTCTTGTCCCTGACATATCAGTGGCATTCTCTCCGTTGATTGCTATCAGTACATGGCAACATCCATTTGTGTTTCTGACTTCATATTCCTGAGTAAGGGTATGTTGCAACCAATCCTGTAACACCAGCAACTTTCACAGTGTATAACAGCAATATTTCAAATATTGCACTGTGTTTCAGCCTTTCTCCTCCACCTATATACCAGGCTTTGTCCAGATATCATGCAGTAAGATGTTGATAGGTAATGGTCTATCATTATTTAGTGCTGACATTCCTGCCATCATTCCAGTGATGTTGTGGACTCCCACACAAATTGTGGGGTAGGGTCCATATATATGAGGACTACAGCTGGACAAAACATGTGTGACCCTGTACAGTCCAGAGGTCAGTGTATGGAGAACACTGTTATATGTCCTTGTAAGACATTTTATGGGGGAGGGGTATTACATGTTTTTAACCTAGGCTGTTACAACATGTGAGGGGTATCAGTAATAAGAAACATTAAGGTATACAGCTGTACATGTTCATACGTTTCACCATGGGAACAGTGGTGGGCTACAGCTTACTGTCTTGTGCATAGTTTTTTTTTAAACAGCTTTATTGAACTGAAATAGATAAAACAACCATTATCTTGAGTTATGTACAATTTTGAATATGCTTACTAATGATAGTGAAGAAAAAAATGAACACATTTTTGCACATAGTTCTGTTTGTCAGTGTGATAGTGATGTTTTAAGTTAAGCATTGTTATGTAACAGATACATTTACATTGTGACAACTAATACTTTTCCCCCTAGGGGTTGAGTACAGACTGTAATTGGAGGCTGTTGAACTACATCTGTAATTAAGGCTTGATTGATTCTTATCTTCAAGGCAAGTGTGTTTTTTACTGCTGTGCTACTTGAAGGCTATAGCCTAGATAGCAAAGTATGTTATGTTTTGCAGATTACTGTATCATATGTTTTGTTTGAGAGTTGCATTAATCAGTAATTATGTATTTCAAACACCTAAATGCTATAAGAAATGTTATAAACAACTGAAATAGTCCACAAATAAACATTTCTATGTATGCAAACTGTGTGTGGTGTCCTGCCCTTTGCATAGTGTGTGGGTATATGTTTCATACAATAATTCTCATTTGTAATAAAAAATCAGATACTGGCCATTTGAAAAGCTGGCAACTGTAGGAATAATGGCTGTTTGATATGCTGCGCACCATCTATATATACTCTTTATATATATATATATATATATATATATATATATATATATATATAAGTATTTATATATCTATATGTGTATGTATGTGTGTGTATGTATATATATATATATATATATATATATATATATATATATATATATATATATATATATATAGAGAGAGAGAGAGAGAGAGAGATTCACTTCAGATGATTGAGTTGCTGAAATCTCGAAATGCATATGGTCGAGACCATATGATCGAGTTTCACAAACTCAAACATCAGAAGTGAACACATACAAAAACAATATCACATTTACAAATGTTTCTGCAGGGGGGCAAGCCCCCTGCACCCCCCAACATTGGGTGCTGTGCCACTCTAACCCCCCCTACTTAAATATACTAACTCCAAGTTTGCTCTACAGTGGGGAAAAGGGAGATCTCCCTGTTCCCCACTGTAGTACAATGTCAGAGTTTGCATATTTAAGTAGTAGGGGTGCAGGGGGGGCTTGACCCCCCCTGCAAAATTCCTCAGTTAAGGTACTTCCACAATGTTTTTAACCCACCTTCAGATTTTTGAGTTTCTGAAACTCGATCATATGGTCTGGACAATATGCATTCCGAGATTTCAGCAACTCAATCATCTAAAGTGCACCTATGAATATATATATATATATATATATATATATATATATATATATATATATATATATATATATATATATATATATATATATATATATATATATATATATATACATATATATATATATATACACACACACACGCACACGCACACGCACACACATACACATATAAATATATGAATACTTATAGATATATATAAAAAAGAGTATATATAGAGAGTGCACAGCATATCAAACACCCATTATTCCTACAGCTGCCACCTTTTCAAATGGCCAGTGTCTGATTCTTTCCTACAAATGAAAATTATTGTATGAAACATATACCCACACAAAATGCAAAGGACAGGACACCACACACATGTATATATGTGTGTATGTATATGTATCATTAGAATGTTTAGTGCTTCCACATTTTACATTCCCTATGGTAGACTGAATGTTCTGCATGATATGTTAGAGAAATCATTCCAGCATCTTAAAGCTGAGATGGCTTACTGGTAACTTGTTGTGGCTATGTTGTTCAGGGTCCTGGGTTCAAGACTTGCAATCGCTGGTTATTTTGCTGCAAAGCAGATCAGTTCAGCTGTGAAGGAAGGGCTAATGGCAATAATTACAAGAGATCCGTATTTTGGGCCCCTTCACCTCCATTAACAATGCATTTAGTCAGATGTTTTGCAGTGAGAGGTTCAGAGTGTGGATCCGATGTCCGAATGCAATACACACACACACACACATATATATGTATGTGTGTGTGTGTGTATATATATATATATATATATATATATATATATATATATATATATGTGTATATAGACATACATCTACATATATAAATACATTTTTCCTACTGTTGGATGACTGTGCTGCATGATATGTTTGAGAAAACATCACCCTTATGTACAGCTCAAATGGCGTAGTGGTAACTTGCTGTGCCTGTGGTCTGCAGGGTCCTGGGTTCAAGACTTGTAAGGGCTGATTATTTTGTTTCTGGGCAGAAAAAGGGCTGTTGGATATACAGTGGTTAAGGCACTTTTAAGCAGTTGTAAGCGGGTTTGTGCAGGTTTGCATGGAGGTAAGGAAATAGGCTCAAACCCACTTACTACTGCTTAAAATTGCTTACTCCCGCTTACCCCCACACTATTTTCTTTTAAAGAAAACAAAAAAGGGGTGATAGGAAAGTAGTAAAAAAGGGGGCACAAAGAGGGAAAGACAATAGGAAAAGTAGCTAGTGATGTGCAGGATGGGTGTAGGGAAGGTCCATAGCTGTCCATTTCTTCTAAAGCGACAGCTGTGCATATATACTGAATTTGGAGGTAGACTTGGACACTCAAACCCCTGAGAGAGGGGTGAAGACAACAATAATGTGTTGTGAAGCCAATTAGACCATATTACATGTGACCAGTGGACATGTGTGCGAAATGGACAGCTATGTATGGGGCGAAATTTTTTGGGGGGGACAGATTACCCTTTTATTTTTAAGGTGAGAGTGTGATGTTGGGGAAGGATAGTAGGTATAGTTGGAGAGGTAGGTTGGGTAGGAAGACAGACAAGACAGACAAGGCAGCATACAGGGGCAGTATATGACACATGTGGGGTTAAACACCTTGGATGGGGGGAGTTTGTAAATTGGAAGCCCATGAGCCCCCACCCATGGGCAGTCACCACTGCACCTTCATGGCCCCAAAAGTGGCTGTGCTGGAGGCTGAGCAGAAGGGGCAGGCTGACCCTCTAAATCTGCCATGTGACCCTCAAGCTGGTGTAGCAGATCTCCAAACTCCCTTCAGAGCTTGCTATACACCAATCCCTGGATCTGACTTCAGGTGACAGGATCCTGTCCGCGTCCGCTCCCAGGGGGGGAAATGAGACCCATCTCCTGAGGCAGTTCCACCTGAAGGTGATGCAGGACCAGCAGACAAGGAGGGTCCAGGGTGAGTCCCAAACATGCTGGATCCTGGTTCCATGGCCAGATGAGGTATGAGAGGTGGGTCCTCTGGGACTGGCCTTCCCAAATGTGCTATGGTGTTGCAGTTTTAGAACATATGTGGGTTAGTAATAGTCAACACAATCCAGGATTAGTTATAATAATATGCATAGATATTCCCATTAACCCAAACACCAGATTTGGAACAGTTGCATAGAAAACAGAACACATGCATATTTGGAACCACAGTGGCCATTACAACAGTATGCAGGTTACATTGATAGCAACAGGCCACCAATGATAGCATTTCAACATGGAATATTAATAGCAACACATTTCGATATTTGTTGAACAATAGGACATTTGCCCCAGCAGTAGGTTTGGTGTAAACATACCCATTGATTTGTGTGTTTAGATTATTGTTGCAGATATGGTGGGGGTGAGGGAGATGTCAATTAACTTATATATCCTTGCAGTACTCACAACTTTAATGATCATTGCTCTAATCATTACTCTAGAGGTATTATTACAATACCCTATGGCCTTGGCTTGGGCAGTGGTATGTTTGCACACTGTGTATACTTTAACTGTCTTATAGTTAAATTCTGCATCTCTTACCTGGTAGATCTGTGGAGGGAATGTTTGTTAGCACAACTTGACTGTTTCTACACATATTCCTAGATTCTGAGTTAATATTATGCACATACCTCTCAATATCTTAATGCACACTCTCTAGACAAAGCTTTCCAACATGGGTGTACAAATAGGTACATATTTTGAATATTGTTCTCATAAAGTTGGAGAGTTGCTAGAGTAACATGAATTGTTTAAATATAAATTTTCTGAAGATTTTGAGTTCTGAAAATCAACTGTATGTCATTATTGCATGACTACAATTCTGAGATCATCCCACTGATTTGCCAGGGGGACAGAGGAACAGGTGGAAATATGAGCCAATTATCCTGACATTCTGCAAAGATCTGTACAGTTGAGAGGTATGATATGCATACAGCTTACTACCCCTTCAAGGATTCGAACCATGTCCGTGTCTGTTAAAATACAACAATTTAAGTTTCATCAGAGTGTGGTATTTGGATATTGCTGTCTGTTCTTTTGGTGTTTTCTGTCTAAGTCTCTCTTGGTTGTACAATATGACCTTGTAATTACAAGAGTCTTATACAGACATTCCTAGACATATTTTTATGCAGCACAGTGTGAGAAACAGTGGTTGACACAACAGTACTATCCTGATATCAGATGTTAGTGAATGCTACATGTTGGGCCATACAATACCAGAGTAAACACTACCAGTCCAGAATTTAAATTTTTATTGGCAGGCAGTTACAGTTTTCTTATCTGACAGACCTGTGGGGGATTTGTGTTGACACTACCTGACTGTTTCTACACATATTCCCATATTCCTAGTTAATATTATACACATACCTCTCAATCTCTTAATGCACACTCTGGACAAAGCTTGACAAAATGGGGGTACAAATAGGGACATATTTTGAATATTGCTCTCATAAACTTGGAGAGTTGCTAGAGTGACAGAATTTGTTTTAATATACATTTTCTGAAGGTTTTATGGTCTGAAAATGAAATGTATGTCATTATTTAGTGATTACAATCCTGAGATCATCCCACTGATTTGCCAGGGGTACAGAGGAACAGGTAGAAAATATGAGCCAATTATCTGGATATTCTGCAAAAATCTGTACAGTTGAGAGGTATGATATGAATAGAGCTTACTACCTCTCCCAGGATTTGAACTACGGCTGTCTGATAAAAATACAGCGATTTAAGTTTCATCAGAGTGTGCTTCAGTGTTTTCTGTCTAAATCTTTCTTGGTTGTACAATCTCATCTTGTACTTACAACAGTCTTATACAGACATTCCTAGACATTATTTTTATGTAGCACAGTGTGGGTAACAGTGGTTAACATAACATTACTATTCAGAGAATGCAACAATAAATGCCATACAATACCAGAGTAAACACAACAAGTCCAGGATTTAGAGCTTTATTGCCAGGCAGTTACAGTTTTATTTAAATGTGACCTATATGGGACTATTACTGTCATATTGTCTGGTTTATTCAGTAAAACCCATACACAGTTTTTATACTGCCAGGTGACTTTCTACTACTTTATATTTATTTAGCATGACTACTACAAGCAGGATTGTTACTCACCAGCCTCATGACGCAGCCTTTGCAACTCAGCCTTTGCAACCTAGTATCATGGGTTTCCTAATTCACAGCCCGCTCAGCTGTAGCTGTAAGGGAAATAAATAAATATGTAGGCATACCTAGCCATCACATACACAGGCTGGACATTAGTAAACAGTTATTGGTATAACTACTTACACACTGCTGGGACATCACTCCTCTGCCTTGCTTCTTGGACCCACTCATCCAAGAGCTCCCTCTTTCTCCGCTTCAAGTCGGCATAGTGGTGCCAGACCTGCTCAGTAGTGCAAGGGATACCAGTAGCACTGGTGAGATCACGGGTGAGATGGTCCCAGGCTTCCACTTTATATTGGGAGCCTTGGTACTAGCCCTGCAGCAGTCTTTCATCATGGTTTTATACCAGGAGTCCTACAATGACCTTGAAATCCTGTATGCCCCAGTGTTGTGCATGGAAGCTCATGCCCTCACCAACTCCTGCCATACTGCCTACAGTGGGAAACTGCAACCAGTTATGAGCTGTATTCCCACCTGTGGGGTTTAAATATGGACAATTTCCCACCCTTTGCTGTTATTGGATGGACAAACCTGCTTATCTAAGGTTGGCAGTGCTTAAAGGGGCAGGTTCAGCACTGCTTACCAATGGCCAAATCCACTTAGCTGGGCTACTCATTGCTTAGCAGTCATATTTACACAATTCTTACACCTGGTAAGCACAGCTGTGCAATGCTTAGCATTGCTTATTTTTTATTTTTATATATTATCTGCTGTATGGGATTGATTCACATTTATTACATATTATAAATTTGTTTACTGTCCCTGACATCCTCCAGTGTGCTTTTATTATATTTAATCATGTGTGACTATATTGTCTGGGGCACTTGTGTTTATATGGGGGTTTCACAACTTTATTAAACTGACACCTCACATCTGGACCTACTACAGTACTGTGGTTAGCAAATATATATTATTTAGTAGCTAATTATAAAAAAAAATGTTTATGTATTGCTTTCATTAATTGATTACAGTGAGGATCGAACCAGGAAAGGTTGTTTGTAAAGCATACTGTCTAACCACTACACTACTGCAATACTACTAATGCTGGATGTCTTTTGCTCTTTAAGTTCTTATGCTGTTTAAGCTGGACTAAGCATAGCTAAGCAATGGGCACACCCATGCAGCTATGCTTAAACTGTATTGCATGTTTAAAAAAAAATATTTGTTGTGTTATTTTATTTGTACCCTTCAGATTATCCATGCTAATGCTGAACCTGTTATTCTATCAACTTTCTACTTTGTGGTATGATTGTCCCTTTTGGCTTTGTCCACATTTCTTACTCTGATGGGTTGGGAGGTGTGCACTATGTGCTTATGCTACATGTGCTATTCTAACTACATTTGTCTTGGTAGGGACAATTGCCCCTTATGGCTTTGACCAGATTTGTTATCCTGACAGATTGGGGGTGTTATGACCATTCTCGCTCATTTTAAATTGCTGAAAGGCAATTCTGGAGTGCAGGGGGAGTGTATATTGTGAGATGTCTGCTCTCAGACACACCCCCTACAGCACAGCAGCGCACCTTCATACATATGCATGGCACGCTGCCGTGTTGAACAGGAACAGTCCCTGCTGTGCAGGAATAACTTATTCCTGCATGGCTGCTTGCTGAATCCCAGGGATTGACTTTTTAAATAAACCACTGCTCAGTGCTAATTAATTATTATCCTTAAAAAGGCAAACATTTAATACTGTCAGAAATAATCCATATATTAATACATAGGGAAGAATACACCACTTCAAAAAAATTAGTAATGGTTCTTATATGGTTTCCCCTTCACATACTGTGATGGCCCCCTCTTTACCATGGTCCAGTAATCAATGATCCTCAATCCTCACCACCGACACCAGTGAGCGACCATCACTAAGGGCAGGACAGGAATGGATTTACACAGTATTTCAAATTCAGCTCTCTGCATTTAACACAATTCCCCCAAGAGCATACAAGGAACATACTCCATTGGGACAAGACTCTCTGTCCAGATCCCAAACATCCACCTTAGAGCACTGTGTCCCCCTTCCAAGTGTCTGGCACATACACACTTGAATATCAAATTTTTCACACACACAAACACACACACACACACACACACACACACACACACACACACACACACACACTTGAATATCAGATTTTTCACACACACACACACACACACACACACACACACACACACACACACACACACACACACACACACACGCACACACACACACACACACACCCACACACACACACACACACACACACACACACACACACACACACACACACACACACACCTGGGAAAGGCTGACACAGATTCACCAGCTGTGTTCCCTTTCTCCAGATTGGGTAGCTGCCACTAGCTAAATACTCTAAGGCTGTTACAAGGGGTAACCAATTATACCTGTCAAATTAATACTGATATGAATGGTAGAGTGTGACAAAATTAGTAAGGCTTTTGGGTGTGGCCACAGTGACACAGAAATAAGCACAAGTTCTCTGACGATATTAAAAATATTCACTAAAAGACCAGCCACAATGAAAAGGAATAAACATATTTAATAATGGATAATAAAAATAGAAAACAGAAAAATACTTAATATTTAGTTACAACAAAAAATCAGAGTTTTCAGTCACAGAAAATATAAAATAACACAGTTGGAGAGAATCTCACATGCAGAAAAAGAAATCATACTAAACTAATCTCACTGTACTTTTCCTAAATGAACTAAGGAGAAACTGTCCCTAGTTGACTCATAATATCACAAGGCAAGATGTAGTGCTGAGATGCTCACTTCTACATGTTATGTTTTTTACCATAGTTGTAGGTTTTTTTTTGTTCACCAATCTCTTATTGGAGGAATTGTTGATTAGTTAAATATCCTAATCTCCTTATAGGGGTAAACATTACACTGTTTCAGTGTTTATTTGAATGTGCTTATTAGTTCAGACTTGATTGGAGCTTTATGAAAGGATTTGATTGGGTAGTATCTTTTCTTACCAAACCTATCCAGCATTAGATCAAGGCGGTGACAGACTTGCCTTGTTCACTTTTTTATTGGAGGAAGTAAGTGCTATTTAAAAGGTAATTGGTTATACATTTCAGTCTCCCTATAGGTGTGAATACTGTACTGCCTTCAGCGCTTATTTTAATATGTTTTTAGTATACACCCACTGGTTAAAATCTTATTTTTTGATGAAAAATGATTGGATAGTATTTTTATTTGACTTATTTCATTACCAGATAAGGTGGTAATAGGCTTGTTTTATCTGCCTCTCCATTGGTAAGACTGGGTGTATATTGAAAGGTGATTGATTGAATTTCTTATTCTCCTATAGGAGTAAATACTACACTTCACTAGCGTTCATTTGAAAATGCAATTGAAATATGCTCATTGGTCATACTTGATTGGTGGTTCATGAATTACTATGACTGGCTAATATTTTTTTTTTTGACCCAATAAAGTGTTAAATTCAGGGGGCTTGTCTGGCACATCAACTTATTTGACAAATATTACAGACAAGAACCTTTTTGAGGATAGGCTATACCTTAAATTTCTTTTAATGACTGGATATTTATTTACATGCTCACGACTGGTCTTGAGGTTAACCGGTTTTAAATAATTAAATATTTTAGCATGTGATTTTGTTATTAAATCTGATTGTTTTTTTTTTTTTTTGTATTAAATATGTGCCCTGAAGATGGTTTAAATGGTCTGATAAAGCAGTTTTGTATTACAGCAAAAGTGCTTTCCATTTTAATAAAACTTTTACTTAGTCAGTAGTGGTAGCCTGAAGTGTTTTTTGTTACATTTGGCTTCTGTTTTTACTCCATGCTTTTGACTGGCAGTTTCTGTTTTTCGACATGGATTTGTTGAAATTTCTTAAACTGCCGAAACATGACTAAAGGTATCTCCCAGAATTCAGATTTGAATCCTGTATCCAGAATGGATCGTTTGCAGCATTTGATATGTGTCGAGATGAACCCTTTATTATTGATGAAGTTCTATGATGAATCTGGTCCTGATGCTGCTGAGTGAGATACTGTAAGTGAATCAATTCTGTTGAAATTAAGGGAGCTGGAGAATAATCTCTGTAAGCTTAAACCTTATGGCCACTTCTACATTTTAAAGAAGATATTCATTTTAAAGATATTCCACATGGCTTACATATACTCAAGATGCCTAAACTTTTGAAGCACTGGCAAAATTTGAACGTTGAATTGAATATTAATTAATTGAGATTACTTATTGAGTTGGTTTATCCTATTGAACAGTGGCTTGCTATTGAAGTTAAGAGTCTACAAGAGGAAATGTTTAAGCTTTGTACTTCAGAGCCACTCCAACTACATTTGGATAATGTTTTTGACAATGATATTGCCTATGAAATGAGACTCCATGCATTAAAACAGAAGAAATTACAATGTGATCTGAGTGATTTTAAAAAGAGACGTGTTTTCATGGCTGCATGAGTTGAGGAGTGAAATGACTTCAGTAACTGATAATGTTAGAGATCTTGATAGTTTTTAAATGAAAGACACTGATTTTTCTGGTGATTTACATAGACCAAGTGAGAAATGTGCTTTGAAAGAGACTGTACGTGAATCAGTTAAGGTGAATGTTTCTGCTGTAGCTAACAACTTTACTGGGGAATCCAGCATGTCTTCAACTACAACTCCAGGTTCACATCAGGGTGACTTTGTTATTACCTGCCCTCCTTCTGATAGAGCAATATTTTTGCAAGAGTCGTTCACAGAGCACGGAGAGGAGGGGTCGTGGTCAGCTGCATACACCACTGCTTCCATTGAGAATGAGACAGAAGCAATGAATAAGCTGGTCTTCAATATTTCTTCTTATTCTTTGACACAAGATTAAGTTTCAGTTTTGAATAAAGGCCTGAGTTGTATTCCTAGTCAGCCCTTAGATATGACTGAAGTTTTAGCTGATTTGAGACTTTTTGCTAGGGATGTTTTTCTTTCCTTGATGTTTCCTGAGCAAATTAACTCTGCTTTTAAGTTCAAGAAGCCCATCACTTTTCTACTCACTTTGAATAAGTTTGTTGATGCCTTTGTTAGTTTATGTGATGAAGATATTCAAAAGGAATTCAATATTCTACATAAGCATTCATTTTTCATTCTTACCTTAGGTGAAAGAACTGGCTTGAATGAACTTCTGAGAGCTTCCCATTTAGAATATCATCCAGCTGACAAGGGCAGTGGAGTCATTGTAATGCGTAGACATCAGTATATAGATAGTATGGACATAATGCTTAGTGATGAAGAGACATATAAATGTATAACTAATATTCTGTACAGACTGATATGTTCATGATCTATTGTTGACTGGCTTAATCAGTTCTGACTTGTATGACTATTTTCACATTGAGTTGCCAGTGATTCCATCACTTTATGGTCTTCCTAAAATCCATAAATATATTATATCACCTTCTATGAGACTCATCCTTTCTAGTAGAGGATGGGTCACAGAACCTCTCTCAATTTTTTTAGAGAAGACTTTTAGATCCATTCTTGACAATGTGCCAACTGTTTTAAGGAACACTAAAGATTTCCTAGAATTGCTATATGAATGGGCTGTATCTTTGGATCCATCCATTAATTGTATGTTTGTGACATTAGACATAGCATCCTTATTCACAGTTATTCATAATGAGTCAGGTATTAAGAGCATAAGGAATATCTTGACCTTGAAGTCTGATTTTTCTGCTAGTAAGATAGAGCTTCTCTTACACTCTTGGAGATAGTTTTGGAAAATAATATTTTCACCTTTGGTGGCAGGTAGTTTATTCAGAATACAGGCGTAGCAATGGACACTGCACGTGCCAATAGCTACGCAAATTTGGTCTTGGCATTGTGGGAATCTGAGAGAGTCTTGACCAGCAATTGCTATATACAGTGTATACATTTCTACAAATGTTTTGCTGATGACTTTTTCTTATCTGGGGAGGTACAGAAGCAGATTTGAAAGGGTTTATAGAGATGTTGCATAGTATTACTAGCTTCTTGAGGTTCTGTTCCAATAGTTTGTGCACCTCTATAACCTTCCTCGATGTGACAGTGGATAGAAGTGAATTGAATGATTTACATGCCAGTATATACAGAAAAGAGGTGAAGGGAAATAAACTTCTATATAAATTGAGTATGCACCCCAGACATGTGAGTAGAAATGTATTGAAAGGGAAAGTGTATAGAGTAATGAGACTTCATAGCAATGATGCAGATCTTGAGTTCGCCCTTGCCAAGTTGAAGGGTGATTTTATTGAGAAAGGATATAATACTATAGAGGTTGAACAGTGTATTGTGGAGGCTTTGGAAAGAAGAAGAGATAAAGGGAAGCCATATTTCTGTTAGAAGATTCAGAATGATCATGATACTGAACAGGAATTAGTCAGAAGTGTGAAGAACAGACCATTATTTACCTTTTCTAATAATAATATAAATATTGTGTTTGATTTCATTAGAAAGCATTGGTCAATCCTACTGGCTGATCCTGATATTAAGAGAGTTATTGACACCCACCCTAATTTTCTCTTTAGGAACCATTTGTCTTTGAAGCATCAGCTGTGTTATAGGAATCAAAGTTAGGGTGGGGTACATTGTCAGAATGTAAAGGTACATTTAAATGTACCTCCTGTTCTGAATGTAGATTTATCTTTACATGCATCTCTTATACACACAAGTTTACTGGGTTTCAGATTATGTTCAATTTCTTTGCAAACTGTAGAACTAAAAACGTGGTGTACTATGCATTCTGCTCAGTTTGTGATGCATTCTAAATTGCCAAAACTTACAGACATTTTAAAGGTAGAATATTGGAGCATCAGAATGATATGGCAAAAGGGAAGGCTACAAATGCTTTAACCAAGCATGTGCTTGAATATGGGATACAACACAGTTTAAATTTTTTTGTTTATAGACCATCCTTCTTAGTGATAGAGGAAGTGATATTATGAACAAGAAAGAATGCATGCGACAGAGATGGATTCTGTCATTGAAAGTATTTGTTGAGACAGGTCTTAATGATAGTGTTTCATTGAAACCTGTATTGAAAGCACATTCTTTGAAACATTAATGTTATGTATTAATTTGTTTAGATAGAAGCCGTTTGTGTTTCATCTTTATTTTTAGTTTTTGCTTTGTATTAAAGTGGATGTTAATTGTCTTACATGGTAGGTTTTTGTAGCACTATTTTTATATGTTTTTGCATATTATTGTTTGGTACTTTTCTATTTTTATTTTATTTTTTTTATTTTCATTTTTATTTTTTTTTCACTTGTGTTAAATATATTTCCTGAATTTGTTTAATTTCATAGGATTTTTTCCAAACATCTTTATTACATTTACGCATATGACAAAGGCAATCTTACATTTATATAAATGAAAACATACAAAATCTTATCACTTTAGTTGCAAACAGTTTACATCACAGACAGCATTGAAACAACTGTAGTTGTAAACATTATACATCACTTATAAACCATCCAGTCATTGTCAGTTAAGCATTATATAACTCATTCAAATCCTGTCTCTTAAACCTTGTTCCTGCTCTGTGTACATTGTTCCCACAATTCCTATTTTTTCCTATGTAGTTTGCTCCTTCCTTTTCTCAAGATCCCAATTTCGGTTGTTTTATCTCTGTTACTATATTCACTACTTCTAATAAAGTTGGTCTAGACTTAGATTTCTATTTTCTAGTAATTGCTTTTTGACAACTACCATAATTATACTCAGCAAGGCTTTACTATGTCTAGGCAATTCCGATTCTGTAGCATAACTCAAAAAATCATCTCCCAGTCAGTCCAATCTGCTCACCCATCATCTCCAACAAAGCAGTCTGCAGAGAATCCCAAAAGTCTGCCAGCTCATCACACTTCCAAAAACATGTTCCCAGCTACTTCTTTTCTGCCAGTCACACCTCCAACAGTTGGTAGCCACCTGAGGAAAACTTCTTTGGAGTCTACTTGGGGTATAAAAATACCTATGTAAACACATCCAGGCAAAGATCCTAGATCTTCTAGATTTTGTTGCATATTTGGGAGAGATACATATATCCCCTCATTGTTTCTTTGTGAATTGCTTATCCAGTCTCTCTTCCCAATCCTTTCTAAGCTCATCTGATTGATTCTTATAATTATGTAATATTTTATATGCTTTACTAATTATTCCTTTTTTAATGGCAGCTTTTTTCTAGATTCTAGTAAAAACTCTACCAGTGCGAGTCTTTGCCAGCACTGGTAGAGTTTTTACTAGAATATAGAAAGAAGCTGCCATTAAAAAAGGAATAATTAGTAAATCTTATAAAATATATGTATCAAGTATGGTTTATCTTACTTGTCTTTTTATTGGTGTGTTCTGTTATATCATAATATCCATAGGTTCAGGTTTTTTTTTATTCAGTGGTAGTGTTCTGTTTAAACGTGCTCCTGAGAGACTAGATAGGTCTTGCTCTGGTGTTACATGATTGGATATGCTGTTCCCTATTATTGTGTTGATAGCTTGGTTTAGTTATTCTGAGTCTTACTTTGTTATGTAGAGCTGATTCAATGCCTTTAATATTTTTGCATCTGTATTGTTCTGTTTTCAAGAGATCAGTACATCTTTTGATCAATATCTGCCTTTGATGCTATAAATGGTCTGCCATTAATGAACTGATTTCTCTTACTATAGTAGCTATGAGCCTGTTGAAGTTGCCCTTTTTGGAGTGGCCTTTTCTAACATATTCATTGGTTCATTTTTGTTGATTTTATTATGGCATCTTTTGCCTTGCTGTTATGTCGTTCTCTTTTCACTGCCATATACTCTTCTTGCTTTCCTTTTTATTGAATGACTTTGTTTTACTTTCATAGTTATAGGCTCAGGTCCCTTGCCATTTTAGTGAAAGTGCTTTGCTTTAAACACACCCCTAGTGGATTTGCTAGGTTTGTTTCTTTGTGTTATTTGATTGGATACTTTGCTACTTATTATTGTGTTGACAGGTTAGCTTAATCTGTTCTTTTATTCTGAGGGGTTTAGTGTATGTGGTGAAGTGATTGGCTAGATATTTTGCTTTTCTCCTAAGGAGAAATATTGCATTGTCTAAGTATTCCTTTGAGGATGTATTCTGAATGCATTCTTAGTTATAAATTCAATCGGTGTCCTAAGAGAGATGGTATCGGCTTTTAATATGTTTCATTTCAATGGTAGTTTTTGATTGGTTATTAAGTTTTTTTATCGTAGTGATAGGTTTGTTTTGTTCGCCTCTCTTATTGGAGGGATTTGTTGTTTCCCGAGTGGTAATTACTTAAATATCCTAATCTCCTTATAGGTGTAAACATTACACTGTTTGGTGTTTATTTGAATACGTTTATTAGTTCAGACTTGAAGGGAGCTTTATGAAAGGATTTGACTGTATAGTATCCTTTCTTTTTGAACATATGCAGTATTAGATCAAGATGGTGACAGGCCTGCCTTGTTCACTTTTTAATTGGAGGGAGTAGGTGCTATTTAAAAAGTGATTGGTTATACATTTCACTCTCCTTATAGGTGTGAATACTGTGCCGCTTCAGTGCTTATTTTAATATGTTTTCATCATACGCCCACTGGCTAAATCTGCCTGTTTTTTTTTTTTTTTTTTTTTTTATGTACAATGAATATATATATTTTTTTTATTTGATTTATTTCACTACCAGATCAAGGTGGTGATAGGCTTGTTTTATTTACCTCTCCATTGGTGAGATTGGGTGTATATTGAAAGGTGATTGGTTGGATTTCTTATTTCCCTATAGGAGTAAATATCAGACTCCACAAGCATTCATTTGAAGATGCAGTTGAAATATACTCATTGGTCATATTTTATTGGTGGTTCATGAATTACTATGACTGGATAATATTTTTATTTTTTGACCCAATCAAGTGTGAGATTCAGGGGGCTTGTCTGGCATGTTAATTCATTTGGTGATTATTACAGACAAGAACCCTTTTGAGGATAGGCTATACATTGAATTTCTCTTAATGATTGGATATTTATTTATATGCTCACAATTGGTCTTGAGGTTAACCTGTTTTTCATAATTAATTGTTTTTAACATGTGATTTTTTTATTAAATCTGATTGGTTTATTTTTGTATTAAATATGTGCCCTGAATATGGTTTAAATGGTCTGATGAAGCGGTTTTATATTACAGTGAAAGTGCTTACCATTTTAATAAAACTTTTATTTAGTTAGTCATGGTAGTCTGGATTTTTTTTTTGTTACATTTGGCTTCTGTATATACTCCATGCTTTTGATCGGCAGTTTCTGTTTTTGGATTTGGATTTGTTGAGTTTTCTTAAACTGCTGATACATGGCTGAAGGTATCTCCAAGGATTCGGATTTGAATCCAGTATCCAGAATAGATTGTTTGCAGTGTTTGATATTTGTTGAGATGAACCCTTTATTATTGTTGGAGTTCCATGATGAATCTGGTCCTGATGCTGCTGAGCAAGATACTGTAAGTGAATCCATTCTTTTGAAATTAAGGGAGTTGGAGAATAATCTCTGTAAGCTTAAATGTTATCAGTGGCAATGTCTACATTTTGAAGCAGCTATTCATTTTAAAGCTATTCCATGTGGCTTACATATACTCAAGATGCCTACTTATGGGAATACATATCCCGAACTTTTGAAGCATTGGCAATGTTTGAACATCGAATAGAGTATTAATTACTTGAGATTAGTTATTGAGTTGTTTTATCCTATTGAACAGTGGCTTGCTACTGAAGTTAAGAGTCTAAAAGAGGAGATTTTTAAGCTTTATACTTCAGAGGCACACCAGCTATGTTTGGATAATGTTTTTGACAATGTTATCGCCTATGAAATGAGACTCCAGGCATTAAAATAGAAGAAATTACAATGTGATCTGAGTGATTTTAAAAAGTGACATGTTTTAACTTGGCCGCATGAGCTGAGGAGAGTAATGACTTCTGTAAGTGATAGTGTTAGAGATCTTGATAGTTCTCAAATGAATGACACTGATCTTTCAGGTGATTAACACAGACTGGGTGAGACATCTGCTTTGAAAGAGACTGTATGTGAATCTGTTAATTTGAATGTTTTTGCTGTAGCCAACAACTTTGCTGGGGAATCCAGCACGTCTTCATCCATAACTCCAGGTTCACATCAGGGTGATTGTTTTGTTACCTGCCCCCCTTCAGATAGAGCAAGATTTTTGCCAGAATAGTTCACAGAGCAGGGTGAGGAGGGGTTGTAGCCAGCTGCATACACCACCACTTCTGTTGCGAATAAGACAGAAGCAATGAATAAGCTGGTCTTCAATATTTCTTCTTATTCTTTGACACAAGATCAAGTTTCAGTTTTGAATAAAGGCCTGAGTTGTATTCCTAGTCATCTCTCAGATATGAATGAAGTGTTAGTTGATTTGAGATGTTCTGCCAGGAATATTTGTCTTTCCTTGATGTTTCTTGACCAAATGAACTCTGCATCTATGTTCAGAAAGCCCAGCACTTTTCTACCCACTTTGAATAAGTTTGATGATGCCTTTATTTTATGTGATGACGACTTTTCGAAGGAATTCAACATTCTTCATAAGCATACATTTATAAATCTTACCTTAGGTGAAAGAACTGCCTTGAGTGAACTTGTGAGAGCTTCCCATTTAGAATATCATCCAGCTGACAAAGGTGGTGGAGTCATTGCAATGGACAGACATCAGTATATACATAGTATGGACTTAATGCTTAGTGATTAAGAGACATATAAATGTATAACTAAATATGCTGTACAAACTTCTATAGATACAGTCAATGTCTATGTTCATGATCTATTGTTGCCTGGCTTGATCAGTTCTGACTTGTATGACTATTTTCACATTGAGTCTCTGGTGATTCCATCACTTTATGGTATTCCTAAAATCCATAAAGATATTAGATCACCTCCTATGAGACCCATCCTTTCTAGTAGAGGATGGGTCACAGAACCTCTCTCAATTTTTTTAGAGAAGACTCTTAAATCCATTCTTGACAATGTGCCAACTGTTTTAAGGAACACTAAAGATTTCCTAGAATTGCTATATGAATGGGTTCTGTCTTTGAATCCATCTATTGATTATATGTTTGTGACATTTATTTATTTATTTATTTATTTATTTATTTATTTTACATTTGTTGACCGGGCTAGTCTAGCTGGATATATTTCCATTTTCAGTAGAGGCCCGGGGAGAAAAGCTCCAACATTAATAGTTAGATCATTACTTAAAATACAGCAACAAGGTTGGTAAACATAGTTGAAACATCGTAAATGAAAGTAGTTCAAATAAGTATACAAAAATCAGTAAAAATGATAAAAAAGTGATCAAAAAAGATATTTACACTAGTATAGAAATCATTAAGAATGGTGAGATGAATTCTATTACACAATAAAAGTGACATAGTGTTATTATGTACTAGGTTGTACTAACAATAAGCAGGATGAATCTACAAAATTGCTTCATTGTGGTCAGCAGTTTAGTTCTTCATCATAGAAATTACAGAAATATGTGTGAAAAATTGGTAGGGTGTAGAAGTAATCTTAGTAGAGGGAAAGGTTAGTCAGGTTTACAACATGGACATAACCAGTGAGTTTTAAAGTATGTTTTAAGTCTTTGTTTAAAGAGAGGCAAAGAAGAAAGTGTTGTTAGTTCATTTGGAAGGAGGTTCCAGGTTTTTTCCCACTGTGTTAGAAAACAGGGAATCTCCAGCCAAGTTATTAGTTTTGGTTATACTAGCTAGAAGCTCTAGAAGCTTGTTAGAGGAGCGCAGTGAGTTTAGGTTTTTATAAGGGATTATGAGATTGGATAGTATAGGAGTGTTATTAGGTTGATAAAATATCTTGTGGGTCATGGTTAGTTGGGAGATTTTCAGAAGGTTTTGAAGTTCAAGCCAGCCCAGCTGCTTTAGATTTAGACAGTGGTGAGTTTGAAAGGGGTTACCAGTGGCAAATCTGGCAATGCTGTTATAGGCATGCTGTAGTTTGACAAGGTTATTCTTTTTTAGGTTGGTGTATATGGGAGAGGCATAAAGAAGAGTAGAAATTAAATGGGAATGAGCAATTTTGGTTTTAGCTGTTGGAGTTAAGAAAGTTTTGATTCGATATAAGGAGCCAATTTTCCTGTTGACATTTTTAATGGTGTTATTTATGTGACTATCAAATGTAAGGTTGTTATCAATAGTAATTCCTAACAGTTTAGTTGTAGAGTCAGGGTGTGTGATTGTGCTATTATTGGAAATGACAGAGAAATCAATTGGGGTAGACTTATTAGAGGGTGTAAAGAGAAGAAGCTTTTTTTTTCACATTAAGAAGGAGACAACGTTTTGTGAACCATGTTTCTACTGTGTTAAATACATTCTGGGTCAGGGAATGTAGTGCAGATGGTGAGGTTGCTGAGTAAATTAATGTTGAATCATCTGCATATTGAATGTAGGTGGCCTGTGGGATTGCTACATGCAGGTCGTTAATAAAAAGGGAAAAAAGAAGTGGGCCTAGAATGGAGCCCTGAGGGACTCCCAGTGTAACAGGTAGAAGGGATGATATATTATTTGCCCAGAGAACTGCTTGTTGTCTATTGGTTAGGTAGGACCTGAACCATTTAATAGCTAAAGAGTCAAGAGAGAAGGATTCAAGAATGTTGATCAGAAGTGCATGGTTAACCATGTCAAAAGCTTTGGAGAGGTCAATAAAGAGTGCAGATGAGAGGTTGTTGTTATTACGATTTCTATTTATAACATCTGTAAAGGATAACAGAGCAGTTGTGGTACTATGAGATGGCCTAAAACCATGCTGACATTTAGCTATTATGTTATTTTGTGTTAAATGGTTTAAAAGTTGATGATGAATGCATTTTTCCATGATTTTTGCTAAGGGTGATAAGAGTGCTATTGGTCAATAGTTTGAGTAGTCATTTGAGTTGCCACCTTTGTGAAGGGGAATGATATGGGAAATTTTCCAGATGTTTGGAATGTAACCTTCCTTAATGGTTCTGTTTATGAGGATGGATATAGGATAGGAAATTACTTTGGCTGCTTTTTGGAGGTATTCAGAAGGTAACTGGTCAGCAGAAGGGGTACAAGGCCTAAGTTTTTGGATGAGTTTGTAGATGAAAGTGGTAGATATTGGTTAAAACAAGAATACTGGTAGAGTACTAGGTATGGATGTGGCAAGGTTTGAGCTGTCTGGAATAAGTTGGCTAGCTAGTGTTTGTATGGTTTCTGTAAAGAAAGAGTTGAAGGCATTGGCTGTTTGGTGGGGGGTGTTTGGGTCTGCCTGAAGTGGGATAGGTGTATGGGAGTGCCCTGGGGAAAGGAGTTTATATACACTAGACCAAAACTTCTGGGGGTTATTTTGGTGATTTTGCTGTATTTTACAGTAGTAGTTCTTTTTGTCTGTGAGTATTGCGTTTTTTGTAGTATTTCTCAGTTGCTTAGACATAGCATCCTTATTCACAGTTATTCATAATGAGTCAGGTATTGAGAGCATAAGGAATATCTTGGCCTTGAAGTCTGATTTTTCAGCTAGTAAGATAGAGCTGGTCTTACACTCTTGGAGATAGTTGTGGAAAATAATATTTTCACCTTTGGTGGCAGGTATTTTATTCAGAATACCGGTGTATCAATGGGCACTGCATGTGCCAATAGCTATGCCAATTTGGTCTAGGCGTTGTGTGAGTCTAAGAGAAACTTGACCAGCAATTGCTATATACAGGATAAACATTTCTATAAACATTTTGTTGATGACATTTTCATATCTGGGAAGGTACAGAAGCTAGCTTGAAAGGATGTATAGAGATGCTGAATAGTACTACTAGCTTCTTGAGGTTCCAGTAGTTCATGCAACTCTACAACCTTCCTAGATGTGAAGGTGGATATAAGTGATCTGAATGATTTACTTGCCAGTATATATAGAAAAGACATGAAGAGAAATACACTTCTACATAAATCGAGTATGCACCCCAAACATGTGAGTAGAAATGTATTGAAAGAGCAAGTGTATACAGTGATAAGACTTCATAATAATGATTCAGATCTTGAGTTGGCCCTTGCCAAGTTGAAAGGTGATTTTATTGAGAAAGGATATAATACTATAGAGGTTGAACAGTGTATTTTGGAGGCTTTGGAAAGAAGGAGAAATAAAGGGAAGCCATATTTCTGTAAGAAGATTCAGAATGATCATGATACTGAACAGGAATTAGTCAGAAATGTGAAGAATAGACCATTATTTACCTTTTCTAATAATAATATAAATATTGTATGCTATTTTATTAGACATCATTGGTCAGTCTTACTGGCTGATCCTGATATTAGGAGAGTTATTGACACCCAACCTAAGTTTGTCTTTAGGAATCATTTATCTTTGAATCATCAGCTGTGTTATAGGAATCAAAGTAAGGGTGGGGGTACATTGTTGGAATATAAAGGTACATTTAAATGTACCTCATGTTCTGTATGTAGATTTATCTTTACATGCACCTCTTATACACACATGTTTACTGGGTTTCAGATTATGTTCAATTTATTTGCATATTTTAGAACTAAAAACATGGTGTACTATGCATTCTGTTCAGATTGTGATGAATTATAAATTGGCAAAACTAACAGGCATTTTAGAGATAGAATATCAGAGCATCAGAATGATATAGCGAAGGGGAGGGCTAGAAATGCTTTAGTCAAATATGTGCTTGAATACGGGATACAGCATAGTTTTAATTTTTTTGTTTTATAGATCATCCCTGTTGGTGAGAGAGGAGGTGATGTTAAGAACAAGATAGACTGCATGGGACAGAGATGGATTCAGTATTTGAAAGTATTTGTTGAACCAGGTATTATTGATAGGGTTTATTTGAAACCTGTATTGAAAGCACATTCTATGAAACATTAATATTATGCATTCATTTGTTTAGATAGAACCAATTTGTGATTCACCTTTATTTTTAGTTTTTGGTTTGTATTAAAGTGGATGTTAATTATTGTCTTACATGGTAGATTTTTGTATCACTATTTTTATATGTCTTTGCATATTATTGTTTTGTACATTTGTATTTTTATTTTTTTTTTATTTTCATTTTTTTCACTTGTCTTAAATATATTTCCTGTATTTGTTTAATTTCATAGAATTTTTTATGTCTTCTTATGTATCAAGTATGGATTATCTTACTTATCTTTTTATTGGTGGGTTTTGTTATATCATAATACCCATAGGTTCGAGTTTTTTGTTTATTCAGTGGTAGTGTTCTGTTTAAGCATGCACCTGAGAGACTAGATAGGTCTAGTTTTAGTGTTACATGATTGGATATTCTGTTCCCTATTATCATGGTGATGGGTTGGTTTAGATTTTTTGTGTCTTACTTTGTTATGTAGTGTTGATTCAATGCCTTTAATATTTTTGCATCTGTATTGTTATGTTTTCGAGCGATCCTTAGATCTTTTGATCAATATCTGCTTATGATGCTGTAAATGGTCTGCCATTAAGGAACTAATTTATCTTACTACAGTAGTTATGAGCCTGTTGAGTTTGCCCTTTTTGGAGTGGCCTGTTCTAACATATGCATTGGTTAGTTTTTGTTGATTTTATTATGGCATCTTTTGTCTTGCTGTCGTGTTGTTCTATTTTCACAGCCATAGACTCTTCTTGCTTGCCTTATTATTGGATGTATTTCTTTTATATTCATGGTTATAGGCTCGGGTCCCTTTAAACACACCCCTGTTAGATTTGCTAGGTTTCTTTGTGTTATTTGATTGGATACTTCATCGCTTATTATTGTAGCAACAGGTTAGCTTAATCTGTCCTTTTATTTTGAGGGGTTTAGTGTATGTGGTGACGTGATCGGCTAGATATTTTGTTGTTCTGCTATGGAGAAATATTGTATTGTTTAAGTATTCCTTTGAGGACGTATTTAGAAAGCATACTTAGTTACAAATTCAGTTGTGTCCTATGAAAGATGATATCGGCTTTTAAGATGCTTAATTTTGATGGTAATTTTTGATTGGTTATTATTTTTATCATAGTGATAGGTTTGCTTTGTTTGCCTCTCTTATATGAAGGATTTGTTGTTTCCTGAATGGTGATTGGTTAAATATCCTAATCTCCTTATAGGTGTCAACATTACACTATTTTGGTATTTATTTGAATATGTTTATTAGCTCAGACTTGATTGGAGCTTTATGAAAGGATTTGATTGGTTAGTATCTTGTCTTTTAAAACCTATCCAGCATTAGATCAAGGAGGTGACAGGCTTGCCTTGTTCACTTTTTTATTGGGGGGAGTAGGTTCTATTTAAAAGGTGATTGGTTATAGATTTCACTCTCCTTATACAGTAGGTGCGAATACTGTACTGCTTAAGTGCTTATTTTAATATGTTTTCAGCATACGACCACTGGTTAAATCTGACTGTTTTTTGGATTTTTTTTTGTTTTTTTTTTATGAAAAACATTGGATAATATTTTTTGATTTATTTTATTACCAGATCAAGGTGGCGATAGTCTTGTTTTATTCACCTCTCCATTGGTGAGATTAGGTGTACATTGAAAGGTATTTGGTTGAATTTCTTATTCCCATCTAGGAGTAACTACCACACTTCAAAAGCATTCATTTGAAGATACATATGAAATATGCTCATTGTTTGTATTTCATTGATGGTTCATGAATTACTATGGCTGAATAATATTTTTATTTTTTTGACCCAATCAAGTGTTAGATTCAGGGGGCTTGTCTGGCACTTCAACTCGTTTGATGAATATTACAGACAAGAACCCTTTTGAGGATAGGCTATACCTTGAATTTCTCTTAGTGATTGGGTATTTATTTATATGCTCGCAATTGGTTTTGAGGTTAACCTGTGTTAAATAATTAATTGTTTTTAACATGTCATTTTGTTATTAAATCTTTGTATTAAACATGTGCCTTGAATATTTATTTTATTATTTATTTTATTTTACATTTGTTTACCTGGCTAGTCCAACTGGATACATGTCCATTTTCAGTAGTGGCCCGGGGAGTTAAGCTCCAAGCTAGGATAATGAAATTAACACAATAACATCTAAGGATACATGAGCTAGATAAAAACTATTAACAGTGTGTATAGCAGGTTGTCACAGTAAAATGTACAGTGCAGAATACATGCATAGCAAAGGATGCAAGTACAATCTAAAATTGACAGTGCAGAATACAGGCATAATAAGGCAAGTAAATACAATCAAGGTAGTCAAGAGATAATTAGTATCATAGTTTAAAAAAGGAAGGAGTTGCTTTTAATGATTAGATGGGTTAGGAAGAATAGAGTATATAGAGACACTTAGACTAGTCAGGTTTAGAGCATGGGCATAACCACTGTGTTTTGAGGAATACTTTCAATTTGTTTTTGAAACAGGATAGTGAGGGAAGTGTGGAGAGTTCATTTGGAAGGAGGTTCCAGGCTTTTCTAACTATATTAGAAAAAAGGGAGTCACCAGCTTTATTGTTTGTTTTAGTAGTATGTACTAGAAGTTTCTGAGAAGACCTTAAAGATTGCAAGTTTTTATAGGGAGTGATTGGTGTGGAGAGAATCGGTGTTTTGGAAGGTTTGTAAAGAGTGTTGTGGGCTATAGTTAGTTTTTGGAATTTAATTAGATTTTGTAGTTCAAGCCATCCTTGCTGCTTTAAATTAAGGTAGTGATGGGTTCTAAATGGGTTTCCTGTTGCAAATCTGGCAATATTATTGTAGGACATTTCCAAATTGTTAAGATTATTTTTAGATAGGTTAGTAAAAATAGGTGAGGCATAAAGAAGAGAAAAGATTAGATGAGTGTGTGCTTTAGTGGTTTGAGCTGAAGGTAGGAGAAAGGATTTTATCCTATAGAGAGAGCCTAGTTTTTTGTTTACAGTTTTTATAGTATTGTTAATATGGATGTCAAAGTTCAGATTATTGTCAATGGTGACTCCTAATAGTTTGGTGGATGGTTCAGGGGATATAATGGTTTTATTGGTAGAGTTAACTGAAAAATCCAATGGAGGGGATTTCTTAGTAGGAGAGAAAAGGAGGAGTTTAGTCTTTTTGGGGTTTAGGAGAAGGCATCTATGTGTGTACCATTTCTCAACTGTATTAAATACTTGTTGGGTAAGACAGAGAAGTTCAGAAGGGGAGGGAGCTGAGCATATCAGTGTAGAAAAAGAGAAACACCAACACGAAAATTGCAGCCAACTGGATAAATCTTTTACTTCTTAACAGATTCTGGTACCTCGGCCTTCGCCTTCAATGGAATAAATTATTCTGTACAAAGCCAGTTTTTAAATACACCAGTTAATTACATAATCCAATTAAACAATTAATTAAATTCATTAATTAGATAATTTAAGTCAAAAAGCTTTTACATTTATCACAAACCAATATTACAAATAAATATAAACATAAATATTATAACTTTCAATATTTAATTACATATTTAAATTTCTAAATTCATCCCATTTGGATACAGGGTTTTATAATTTACTATAAAATTTGATTCCATTCTCAACAGTTTTTTCTGAAAATTAATGTTTGCCCCCCCACCCCATCTGGTTTGGCCAAAACACTAAATACAAAATCTGCACATCCACCATCATGATACTGATGAAAATGGTTAGCTACTGGACTATCCAACCTTCCATTCCTAATATCTCCTAAGTGTTCCATGATCCTCAATTTTACCTTTTGTTTTGTCTGTCCTATATACCATTTTTTAGTCTCACAATTACAACCTATTATATAAATAACCCCAAAGGAATTACAATTGAAGTAATCAATGGCATTATATTTAATTCCATTTATTTTACTACCATCCAAATTCACAATTTTACTACAAACTTTACACCGTCCACAGGCAAAGGCACCTGCATTATTAGCTCTGTCCCTCCTGCCTTGATATCTAACCAACTCTTTAAGATTATTACATCTACCATAAGAAAAAATAATATTATTAGGAACTATAGTTTTTAAAAAATCATCACCGATAATAATAGGCCACATATTTAACACTGTTCTTTTTAGAATAGGCGAAAAAAGGGAAAACCTATTTACAAAAAATATTTTGTCTCCGTCATCTAGATTATTACCATCATTAAATGTTGTTTCTAAAAATCTTTTATTCTTAACTATTGTTTCCCCACTTTTTTTACCACTACAACTTGTTGTCAAACATTGATAATCCATAGAATCCAATTTTAATTCTCTTTCCACTTTTTTCCTATGTGACATAATATTATCCCATTGATAACCTCTATTTTTTAGTTTTTCACAAATTACATCAAACTCCCTTTTAATATTTTTAACCTCTGAAGTATTTCCAGCAATTCTTTTAAATTCTCCTAAAGGTAGAGAGTTGATTAAATGAATACTATGCATACTGGTAGCATATAAAAATTTTTTACTGCTGTTGCTTTGTGAAAGGGTTTATGTCATATTTTCCCATCACAACCAACATAGAATTCTATATCCAAAAACTGGATGGACTTTACCTCCACATTATAAGTGAAATCCAAACCACAAGAATTTAATTTTGAATTGGATATAAAATCATTAAACTCCAAAGGATCACCCTTGCACAAAAACAATAAATCATCAATAAATCTTTTATAAACAATCACATTTTTTCGAAAAAAAGTTTTAGTATACAAAAATAAATTTTCAAAATACCACATAAAAATTATGGCATAAGAGGGAGCAAAGCTAGCGCCCATTGCCGTACCTTCCTTTTGCAAAAAATATTTTCCATCAAATTCAAAAAAATTGTGAGTAAGACAAAATTCCAAAAGGGAAATTATAAATGAAGTTCTAGGCCCAGCACCCAGAAGCTGGTGCACTGCATCCAAACCCCATCTGTTAGAAATAGAGTTAGATAAAGATTTTACATCAACACTTGCCCAATAAAAATTATCTTGCCGTATTCTTCCCTTGAAACGATTACAAACCTCCTTAGTATTTTTAACATGTGAAGGAATTCTTGTAATATATTCCTTCAAAACTGAGTCCAAGAAAATACCCACATTCTGTAGGAAAGCCCCTTTACCACTAACAATTGGACGTCCCGGGGGATTATTCAAATCCTTATGTATTTTAGGTAAAATAAAAAACTTTGCATCAGTTGGATTTTTAACATATAACTTTTTCACATCCCCTGAAGAAAAGAAACCCAGTATCTCGCCTCTATCCAATAGATCATGTAGTGCATTATTGAATTCCGCTTTAGGATTATTCAAAAGAGAAGTATAGACATTGTTGTCCGCCAGAAGATTTAAAGCTATAGAGTTATATTTTTCTTTATTAAATATAACCCAATTGCCACCCTTATCCGACTCTACAAAAACATAAGAATCACTGAGCTTTCTTATCTGGCAGAGTGCCTGCCATTCTCCCTTCGTCAAATTGAATTGCATTGCTTTCCTTTTAAACAAACTATATTCTTTAACAATTTGTTTGTTCACAATTCTTTCAAAAGTATTAATACTTTGATTAATTTTAGAAGGCATAAAGTCGCTAGTATATGGAACCTGTGGAATATTAAATTTGCCATACCCAGTATTGTATTCAAAATTTACACAATGGAAATCATCTGTATTTTGATAAATGTCTACTATTTCATTCTCATGCAAGGAAATATCCATTAGAGAACTATCTAAAATAGAGTCATTATTACATGATTTATCCAAATATGCTTCATTGTTACAAAAAAATACCTTCAAGTGTAATTTTCTACAAAATTCCCTAATTTCATTCAGAATCTCCGCTAAACTGGGAATATGCGTAGGTACAAACTTTGTCCCTTTGCATAAAACACTTCGCATATCATTAGTAACAAGACAATCAGACAAATTAATGATATTCAAACTACAATTGGAACAAGCATAGTCACCAGGCACATATACATTAGATAGAATATATTCATCAGCAAAAAAGTTATTGTTAAGTCTTTCTTTATCGACAGTGGACGTATACAGTTCATAATCATTTTCATAATTATTTTCTCTCACCCCTGGATTGAAAACATCATATCAGTGTAGAGTCATCTGCATATTGTATGCATGTAGCTTGTGGGGATAGCAAGATGAAAGTCATTGATGAATATGGAAAAAAGTAGAGGTCCAAGGATGGACCCCTAAGGGACTCCGAGGTTGATGGGTAGATGAATAGAGACTTGTGCCATAGTACAGCCTGTTGTCTTTTATCCAGGTAGGACTGGGACCACTTTATGGAGGATGTATCCAGTGACAGGGATTTCAATATAGTGATGAGAATTTGATGATTTACCATGTCAAAAGCTTTAGACGGGTCAATGAATAGAGCAGAAGAGAGTTTGTTAAGGTTGCAGTTGTTGTTAATATAATCTGTGAAGGAAAGAAGGGCAGTAGTAGTGCTATGTGAGGGTCTAAAACCATGTTGACAGTTGGCTAGTAGGTTATTATGTATTAGATGAAGTAATTGTCTGTGAATGCATTTTTCCATGATCTTTGCCAGAGGTGAGAGGAGGGCAATAGGGCAGTAATTGGAGAGTTCAGTGGATTGTCTTCCTTTGTGGAGGGGGATAATATGGGATATTTTCCATAAACTGGGGATATGACTTCCAGTAATAGTTCTATTGATCAGGATAGAAATGGGATAGGCAATAGCTTTGGTGGATTGTTGTAGGAATTCAACAGGTAGATGGTCTGCTGAGGGGGAGCATGGTTTCAGTTTCTGTAGAAGGGTTAGAATATATGATGTTGGGATGGGTTGAAAATGAAAAGTAGGAGGTAAGGTTGATTCTTTGGGAGGTAGAGTGAAGTTGTTAGGTGATAGTCGACTAGCTAATGTTTGTATAGCATCAGTAAAAAAGGTGTTAAAAGCATTAGCTATATTCATTGGTGATTTGTGTTCAGTATTTTGAGGGTTTGGAGTAGTGGATTGTCCTGGGTGGAGTAGTTGGTTGATACTAGACCAAAATTTCTGTGGCTTATTTTGACTGGCTTGTTGGAGTTGGAGGTAGTAGTTTTTTTGTCAGATATTATAGCTTTCTTAGTTTCATTTCTTAGTTGTCTAAATGTTTGTTGGTCTATAGTTTTTTTTCTTTTCTTCCATTTTGACCAATGTTTGTTTCTAGCATTGATTTTATGTTTGGTTTCCTTAGAAAGCCAGGGAGCATGTTTGGTTTTAGTTCTAACTAGTCTGGTTGGGGCATGGTGGTTAAGGATGGCAAGGAAGTTGGAGTTAAAGTAAATAACGGCTTCATCTAAAGGTAGGTTTTGTAGGGGTGACCAGTTGCATGCTCTTAGTTCCACCTGGAAAAGTTCAGGGTTAAAGTATTTTTTAGACCTGATGTTTTTAATGGATGTTAGGGAGGGCAAGTTGATTTTATATCTGATGATATATGTAAGAGAGTGGTCACTTAAATAATCAGGGAGGGTTCCTGAGTCATAGATGTGAGGATGATGGTTGATGAGGATCCAGTCTAGTAAGGCTGCTTTTTTATCGGATTTATTTATCCTGGTGGGGGAGGTAATGGTTTGGGAATACCCATATAGGTTAATATGGTTTGAGGGGAGGCTGCTGCAGAAGCAGGTCCAGTCAATATTAGTGTCACCTAGGATAATGGTTTCTTGAGGCAGGTTATGGGAAAGCCAGCATAGTATATTTTCCATGGTTGCTATGTTATTACCAGGAGGTAGATATATACAGATGACATAGATGGATTTGGAATTGTTAAGAAGAAGTTTGGTGATAAGAATTTCTGCATTGGAGTCTATAGGTGGTTTGCAGTTATGAGTAGTTACTTGTAAGTTAGGTTTATATAGGATAATGACCCCTCCACCTTTCTTGGTTGTTCAGTCTAGTCTTAGGATATTATATCCAGGTGGGATGATTTCATTGTCTTTGGTTGAAGGTTTTAGCCAAGTTTCTGTTAAGCAGAGAATATCAAAGAAATATATTTCAGTTAGAGCTTGGAGTTGAGTTACTTTATTATATACTGCGTATGTTAAGATGAGCAATTAAGAGGGAGTTGCATGGTCTAGAAAGGGCTTGGGTAGGTGGTTCTTTGAGGTTGAGGAGAGAGATGGGAGTTGTTTGGGGGCCTGGGTTAGGGTGGATGTCACCATCCTTTATAGCGAGTAACAGACTTAGATAGTATGGGTTTTTGAATCTGCTGTATAGAGACAGACATGTTTTGGGGGTTGGATTGTTGTACTTTGTGTGTAGAGTTCTATGATATTTAGGAAGTGTGTAATTAGATCAAAATGTTATATTAGCGTGAATACACAGTAAAGGTGAGTTTGGAGATTTGGTTTCTTTTTTGGGATGGTTTAGGTTTGGGTCTAGTGGGTTCTCAAATGAGGTGAAAAGATGAGTAAGGATTAAAGGAGGTAATAGTGAGAGTGTGAATAAGAATGTGATACAGGATGGGATGGATTGAGTATTCATTATTTGGATGGATATTGGTTCTTTGCAGGTGTAAGATAGAAATATATTGGGTGGAGAAGAGAGAGTGAGTAGGGTATGGTGAGATGGGAGGTGAGTAGTGAGGGGAATGTTTGTGGAGTTAGGTGATAGTAGAGTTTGTAGGCAGAATAGATAGAGGGAAGAGAGATTGCAAAGAGGAAATAGTGGGATTACAAGGTAATATTAGAGAGTACAGGTGAGAGGATGAGGTGTGGTTAGAAGACAATGGAAAGAGGAAGGGGTGTGGTTGGAGAGCAACAGGAAGAGGAAGAGGTGTGGTTTAGGATGTATAAAGGTAGGACCTTTAGGGGTGGGGTGGAAATTGGGGGTAGGGAGGGGAGTGGAGTGAGCCCGCAGGGCAAACGGAGCAGGTAGAAACAGATACTGAAGCAGTTAATGAAAAACAATCAGCTAGGCTAGTTCTAGTGATAGAATGGAAAAGAATATGGGCTAGAAAGTGTATATAGTATGTATATGTGCAGGGGAAAGGAAAAAAAATAAAAGAAAAGGGAGACAGGAGTGGGGAGGTGTCAGTGGACAGTAAAATAGAAGGAAAAAGCAAAAGAGGCAGCTAATAGCACTTCGGGGACTACTGAATTTAAGAAATTGGGTAAGGAGTTGATAAATAGAAAAAAGGATAAGAGTAGAAAAGTCTGGAATTAGGGTGCCATCTAGTGGGCAAGTCTAGTATAGCTAGTTAGATTGAGAGGGGGTAACAATGGTAGACTACAGATAGGAAAATGGGAATAAAAATAATATGGTTTAAATGGTCTGCTGAAGTGGTTTTGTATTACCGTGAAAGCGCTTACCGCTTTAATAAAATATCTGTTTAGTTAGTTGTGGTAGCCCAGAGGGGTTTTTTTTTTGTTACATTTGTTTCTGTTTTTACTTCATGCTTTTGATCATCAGTTTCTGTTTTTGGACTTGAAATTATATGCTGTATCTGTGATGACATTGCATCCAACAACCTTTGGGTATTTGGAAGATTTTTTTCCATGTTTATATAATTTTATTAAGTAAATGAACAGCAGACACACATGACTTTTTACATTTAAAAACATATTCAGATCTATGGTACACCAAAATTAAACATTAAGGTCAGCCAATTGAGTTTTATCTAATAACTCCCTGCTGCTGCTCTCTGTCTCACCCTCCTCCCACTTTTCTATTTGTTGGAATCATTTACTGTCACTGTTATTTACCACTGTATGCAAAATTTCTAGTCCTGGGTTGCTTATTGGCTTTTAAATGTTATATTTCAAATAATGAGAAATCATTGCATACGCCATCAGATTTGAAAGGGGGTATGTCCTGGAACTTATAATATGCATTTGGACCATTAAACAACGTTTCAGTGGTGGTAGAGATATTAGCATAACAGTGGTGGTAGAGATATTAGCATAACCTAAATACAGAAAATCTTTTAAATTGCCTATTTTGCTTTTGAGACTTGAGGCATTTAATAAACTATCGCCCATTCTGATCTCTTTTTTTTTGTCTTTTTTGGGGGGGGCGAGACAGAGAAATATGAAGGTCTAAAAGAGCCAATCAGCATTTGAACTTTCCATGGAGAGAAGTTCAGCACACTGAATGTGAACTACTCATTTGGTTAGATATCTCACTCTCAGTCTAATCTAACAGGCACTGAATCACCTTTCTGTGATACCATGTCCTTAGGCACTGACTTAATATCAAAGTGCTGCTTTGATACACTGGTGTTGCATGAAGTAATGGGTCAGTTTTGCTGAGCAAATGTGTTTCCCAGTGCTTGGTTCTGTTTACATTGTGCACTCAAAGTGAACAATGACCACTTTGTAATTACTCCTATTTCCTTAGAGTACTTTCCCTGTGTGTCACCCACTTCTTCTTTCCTTTTGCTTTATCCTATCCTCCCACTTCTTATACAGAATTACTTTATTTTATACACATATTCTGATATGGTTTAATTTGTATTTGATGGGAAAATAGAAAAAAGTTGTCTTTGGAAATGTTAGAATAAAAATGAATGTTTAATTGTTAGAACAGCTAGGTAGCAAAAAGGTAAGCAACAGATGAAATCACTGTATGTGGTGTGGAGGATTGTTTTTTTTTTTTTTTTTTGTCATCATGAGAGTAGACAGACTGGAATTAGCCAAATCCCCACACACAAACATGCATTCACATTCACACATTGGATAATCATTGTTTATGTGAAGTGCACCACAGGGTGAAGCTAGGCCTAGGCATTCTCAATGTACACGAAAGAGTACATGTTTTTTGGATCATCAGTGGGAAATGCTATTACTCAAAGAACACAGAATGACCACTTATGCTGAGAGCAGGTGTTTTGGTGTCTGGTCCCATAGTAAGCCTGTTTACAGATAGGCCTTAAGTAAGTCATGTACACTGACAGCAACTATTTTGGAATCTGGCCCATAGCTTACATAGATCAGGAAAGTAAATTATGTTAAATGTGATCTTCACTGTTACTCCTCTTCCTAAAAAGTGTGTGCGTTAGGACATACTTTTTCCTAGAAAATACAGAATAAGCCCCCTCAGAAAGAGATACACACTGTGATCCTTTCACTAGGTAGGCACTTATGCCACTTGGTTCTAAATTGCTACACATGTATTTTTTTAAAGGTGCATGACTATTTTATTTACTTATGTATTTATGTATGTATTTATACATTTCATTTATGCTTGCTTTCCGTTCTACTTCCCATTGTCTGACTGTAAGATCCAGTGTTCATATTTCTTGTCCATCTTATCATTTATTCTATTTCCAGATAGATCAACTGGGAAGTGAGTCCCTGAAGCAACAAACCTGAGGAGACATGATTTCTGTTTATGCCTTGCCACTCCTATGTCTCTGCTCCCCAGATTAGCAGCACTGCAATTCATTGTATCTTCATCTGTTCCACTCGAAGGTTGTGCAATGGTTATTATGACAGAATGTTGGTCAATCAAACAAGTGGAATAGCCCTTCAGGCAGCTTTGCCTTTATTGCAGACAAGCACCTCTCTTTAGGTCCCGGAATTCCACTAGCATCAGTATTACTGATGAACATAAAACACAAAAGCACAGATTCGCAGATATGATGTAATACCTTTCACTGTACCAACATATGTTTTGCAATAACTCATTTGCAGAGTAACTGCAAAAGATATATCGGCCCAATAGAAAGTATTATATCACATCTATGTTCCTGTGTCTTTGTGTTTTCTGCTAATGAATCAACATGTATTTCTTTAATTTTTGATGGAATAAAAAGAATAAATGCCTAGAAAGCCACTTCCATCCCATCTACAAACAAAGCAACTAGTCAAATGCAAACTACAAGCATTACATGCAGACAAGCAACCCCTGCACATGTAAGCCAGTCTATTTATTTAAAGAATTTCTTAAGCCTTTGATTGCTTGACTGCCATGCCATGCTCTCCATCCTAAAGAAACTCTTTTGGAACTAGATTATGCCTGAAAATGGTCATATTTTATAAATGAACTTAACTAGCTATACAAAGAAAGTGTAATAAATTATGGTAAGATGCCATGAGATTAAAATGGGTATCATAATGTGCAGGATTTTTAGAACAGCACCTAGGAAAACAGGCATCTTCTGAAATGTATGCTCTCTAAAATAAGGCCCTTATTTGCTTTGCTTTCAAAATCGAAACTACAGGGACAGCAGTGTAAGGAAAATATAATCCAGTAGCAAATCAACAAACAGATTGAACAAGTGGTTACTAAACTGACTGAACAGAGGTTTATCTGTTTCGCAGAGATGAATAACTTGCCTGTGACATTTACAAAAATACAGAAAAAGACAGACATAAACTGTCCTCTAGTGAAACTGCTACCAGATTGTGAGTATTTGGCGTAGCTACAGACTTGTGGGGTAAAAAGCATATAGCAAAGCTTCCACCGTATAGGTCTAGGATTCAGGATTAATTTCTGACTTCTAGTTACTGTCTCTGAGGAATTTGTATGCTGTTCTCCATGTCTGTATAGTTTTCTGTAGTGTACTTTATGATCTACTTTCATCCCACCTCCAAAAAGTATGCCACATGAAATAGTTAATGTAACCGATTCATTTACTTATGGATGTATAGTTTGAATAAACCAGCCTTGTCATAACTGTAAGTCAAAGTTAAGTCTTGTTAACTTTGACCAGACTTGTTTTATATTGATTAACTGATAACACTGTTACTAATACAATTATAATATCCATAAAACTCCTAGAAGCATCTTAGTAAGAAAGTATGCTTTATTGAAAAAGTATATGCTTCATATGGATTATGAATGGTACACTTACTTAATATCTGTTTTGCCCGAGGCTATTTTAAACAGCTGTAAACATCTTTTGCATTTATCTGTCTTCCATTTTTACAGACTTCTTAATTTCTATGGTGCCCTTTATTTGTATTTCAGTGACTGAGTTTGACTTATGTGCACCGGCTGAATCTGAAAATTGTCCACTGTGATCAGGGTTCTACCCTGGAAACTAAATAAAATGAAATAAGATGAGAAAATATATATGTGTATAATTGTAAACTCAATATATTGACTAACACTCTGTGAATCAAATTACATTCATGGAATGTTTATTCAGAACCAGATAAAAGACACAAAATCAAGGCAGCACCACTTACACCCTTTGCTATGCAAATATGTAAATTTAGAGATGGCACAGCAGTGAAGAAATGGAGAAACTTCCTTAATCCTACTCCTCACCGATCTTGCACAAATCCACAGGTAACAGTGATGAAATGGAAATAAAATATACAAGCTGACAATTCAAAAAAGCAAGCATTTTGACCAACATCACTCGACACACACAGACACATGAAATAATAAAGTGTAAATACTTTTCATCTGCCTTTTGTGGATGATTTAAAACTGTATAGTTCATCAGATGAGGAACTGAAAACACAATTGAAAGTGGACAAAACTTTCTCAGATGATATAAGAATGTCATTTGATCTTGACAAATGTGCAAAAGCAACATTTAAAGCAGGAAAGCTGCAACACCAAGAAAATATCAGCCTGGGACAGGAATGTGATATATAGGAGCTTGAGCAGGAGGGAATATATAAATATCTGGGAATCAATGAAAGATCGACATTAAAACATGAACAGATTTTAACAAAACCCAGTAAGGAATATTTTTAGACTAAAATTAATACTGAAAATAGCCCTGACATCTAGGAACAAATCCAAGCTATAAATCAATTTTCTCTTCTTGTTCTAACTTACAATTTTGGGGTGACTGACTGGCACCAAAAGGTACTGGATTGTTTGGATAGGAAAACAAGAAAAATGCATAATGCTTATCAAATGATTTATAAATAACCTGTGGTGGTGGTGCTGCGGTAGCGTTGTCACCTCACAGTAAGATGCTGTCCGGTTCGATTCTCAGCTAGAGCGTCTTCTGCATGGAGACATATGTGAATGGGCGTACCTTCGTTGAAGGTTGTGTGTCAGAGCTGGTAACACGGCACATAAAAATCAACTGCCAATCATTAGTGGACCGGAGTTCTGCTGTGGCGACCCCTAACCGGGAAAAGCCAAAAGACACAAACAAAAAAACAAGATTATATATTCCCCATTCTGAAGGAGGTATAGGCCTCCTAGAAATTGATTACATGAATAGATCTGCAATTGTAGAACTGCATACATATCTGTTGACCTCACAAGATCCAAACATAGTAAAAGTTTTAAAAAATGAGGAGAACAAGTCTAAGATGACTTCCCTGCTTAGTTTAGCAGAAGCATATCTGTGTCAAGTGGGAACAGAAATAACACCACAAGTAGAGAAAAATCAGGAAGTAACTGAATGTGCCAAAAAAACAAAAGAAAGAATATAACGTGAAGGGTCAGAGTAGAAGGCAAGAAATGTGGAAAAAGCATAAATATATCTGAAAGTACAGAAAACTCCTGGAACAAGCTCATGTTGATCAGGATCAAATGCAGGAATGGTTAAGGAAAGGTGAATTTACACCAAAAGATGAAAGGTTAATATTGGCAGCCCAGGATAGTGGACTATGTACAAGTTTGGTTTACAAAGTTCATTGAACATGTTGGGGAAACACACAAATGCAAATTTTGTAAAATAGAATTGGAAACAGTTGCACACCTTGTTGCTGGGTGCGATATACTAATGGCAGAAGGCCTGTATACTGAAAGACATAATAATGTGGCAAGACTGCTGCATTAGGGATTATGCAAACATTACCAAATTAAACTAGCTAAGAAGTATTGGAAACATGAGCCACAAAGCATTATAGAGAATGATGGCCTTTATCTCATATGGAATTACCCATTACCAACAGTTCAAAAAAACATGTGAGAAAACTTGATATAGTAGTCCATGGAATGAAAACAAAAGTACTATGGATCATTGAACCTGCTACACACAATGATTTCAGTGTCTTATGCACAGAGAGACACATAGTCATAAAATACCAGGATTTGTAGGCTGAAACAAGGCGATGTGGAAGGATACCCAAACAATTCCAATAGTAGTAGCACCAAGGGGTCTCATATAAAATAATTTACAGTCATATTTAGATATGCTACCAATACATGCAACTCCATATGAATTGCAGAAGAAGTCATTTCTGGGCACATTGCAGGTGCTGCAAAGAGCAATTTTGGCTAACATCAAAGAATGAAACAATACTAATTTCACAAACTATAATCATACTTTGACTTAGGAATGGGACCCATTCTCATCATGATATTAGAAACCTAAAAAACTTGGAGAAATTAAACAGAATAACATACACAAACACACACACTCACACATTATATATATATATATATATATATATATATATATATATATATATATATATATATATATATATATATATATATATATATATATATACATACACACAAGCACACAAACACACACACACACATTTATATTTATACACACATGCACATATATACACACACACACACACACACACACATGTTCACAAATGCAAATACATTTTTCTGATGTGCAGAATTTAAATTGTCCAACAAGAAAAATCTAAATTTTGTTGGGGAATTGATCCTATGACCTTCAACCTTCCGAGCTGGTGTCACAGTCTATTAACAATTTCATTTATAAATTAGAAAACTGAGCTGATCTAAAATGGATCCTTTATTCTTAAGACCTAGTAAGTACAAAAATATAAAAATATGAAAATTCAAATATGACATAATTAGATCTACCTTGTTCATTGTCATCAAAATAACCATTCTTCAGTATAGTAAGTGAGGTTTCCTTTCCTTTATAAGTGGAGGTAGA